>NC_072738.1:149904643-150039838 GCF_026930045.1 Uloborus diversus | reverse complement strand
TATAGGGATAGGGGGGATAAAGTAAAGAAAAGCGGACACAATAACGCAAATTAAGTTTTTAACATTTAACTGTGATATTGGAAAATCATTGAAGCAATAAAGAAATGGATGTGGTTTAACGAGTTTCGCATATGATAATTTTACTCAAAAGGATGATTAGGTTGGGTAGTGATGACGAAGGACAGGAAATGTCTACAAAAATAGATGTATAAAAGGGTTTTAGTGAGATTACTGCAAAGAAAATTTCCATCATAAGTAGGATTTTTTTCTAATTAATATGTGAGAAAGAGTTGGTATATGATAGAAAGTAATGCTTTAGCTATGGTTAAAGATTATAAATGCTTCTAAAATGTTCCATTATCGGCTTAGTCATTTTCTTTTTTGGAGGGGGGTAGGATTTAAATAATAATAGATTAGAGAAGAGTTGTTTGTTGAATTTCAAAAATGGTTAAGAGGATGTAAATAATGAAAAATAATTATAATGTAAGTGGATTGAGGTTAATGTATTCTTTTGAAGGTCTTGGTGAATTGTATAAAAACCCGTGGAACGCGTATTTCGATAGCTACAACCTCCCTCTCTCCTCGGCACCAAACAGCCAACTTCTAAGTTATTATGAACCCCAATACTCGTTCGTAAAGTTTTTAAATAATTTTATGACTTTTCTTCTAAGTGGGAGATTTTTTTAAAACTTGTATTTATTTCTATGACATTTAAAAGCATAGATATTTTCTTTTAGTAAAACGATCCATCGACCGACTACAGGATGAAGAAGATTGGGAACCCAGTCAACGGTTTGAACCGAGTACATCATCATCACGTGAGTCTTAGTGTTTTATTTCTGTATGTAAATAGGAGACTTTTTTTTTTCATAACAAAAATCTATTCTAATTTTTTTTTTTTTTAAAAAGCTTATGCCCACATTTTTTCCGTGCTAAAAAAAAGGAAACGAAATCAAGAATCAATTGATTATGAAGATGAGGGATATCAGCAAATTGAAGAAAAACGTAAACCGAGTGCTGAAGTAGGAGATAGGATTGTTGTAGGTAATACAAAATTTAGAATTTTTGTTTTTCAAACTATTAAACAGTTAATGATTTTAAAATATGTTTTTCGGTTTTTTGTAAATTAGTGTTTTTTTTTTATTTAAAAGCTCACACCGAAACAAAAGGATCGGACGCACGAAAGGATGTGGAAATTGTTGAAGTGAAAAAACCCAATTTTGATTTTGACCTGAGCAATGAACTCGAAGAAAGAGATGCAAAGCTGAAACCTTTCAGCATTAACCTCGGTAACAAAACTTCCGTCGAATTGAAGGAATACAGAAATGTGTTTTACTTCGGATTTTCTCGACACAATGATCTTGGTGGAGTAAAAAATAGATTTAATATTGAGTTAAATCAATTAAATATTGTCCTGAAAGCATTAGAGATGGTTAAGGGATACGCAAGAGAAAACGGGATACGAGTTTAAAACGAATTGAATATTCTTGGGGGAATTTTAAAAAATGATTTAAAGTAACTTAAAATGGAAAGGAGGGGGAAATAGGAAATGTTTTTGTATTCTTCAAATTAATGTTTTTGTTTGTCGCAGCTATGGACTTTTGCATTTAGTAATAACAATGGTGGAATTTATTTTACAAGATAGAGCATTTCGCGGGTATGTACGCTCATTTCGTTCTCAAATTCATGAGCTTGATATATATCGTGTGTATGAAATAAGTAAAACAAAAATTTTTGATTTATTAAATGTTTCTAATATTTTGAGATTACGATTTTTTATTTGCTTTAATATTATAATTAGCAAAATAGTGGAAAACAAAGAAGTGACGAATAATTTTTATTTTTGTAGTAGCATAAAAAGGATTATTTTCACAGGACAAATAAATACCGCTATTGATGAATGCTTTATTACTATAATAGAAAAAATTGAAAATTTTTTAAGAAATGGTTCTGGATGGGTTATTAAAGAAGTTGAATACATTGATGTCCTCATCGGTAGATATAACCCCCCCAAGGGGTGGTTGCTCAAATGTAAATTTACCTCCAAAGTTAAGAAATAAAAAGTGTTTAATTAATATTAAATGTAGTGATAACAAATGCTTTTTATATGCCGTATTAGCTAAACTGTACCCTCAAGACATAAACCCTCAAAGAATTTCCCCACTATAAAAAGTATTTAAAGACTTTAAAACTAAAAGGTATTTCTTTCCCTATTCAAATAAATGACATTCCGAAGTTTGAATTATTAAATAATATTGGAATCAACGTACTTACTATTGAGGATGATGATAAAAAATTGGAAATATTTCCACTAAAAATAAATAAAGATTCAAAATTTAAAAGAAATGTAGATTTACTGTTTTATAAAAATCATTTTTTTTTTTTTGATTAAAAATTTCAACGCATTAATGAGAGGTAAGGATCGTAAAAATTTTTATTGTAAATCATGCATGATAGGTTTTTATCGAAAGGAAACATTTAATTTACACAAAAATTTGTGTTTGAATATTAAAAATGCTCAAAAAATTTCTATGCCTACTGATTTGAACTTAAAATTTTCTGATGTATCAAAAATGTTGTATCACCCGTTCTGTATTTTTGCTGACTTTGAATGTATTACTGAAAAAATATCCGGTGCGTTACCGAGCAGTGAAAAAAGTTTTACTGCTCACATAGAGAGTCATAAGCCTATAAGTTATGCTTTGTTAGCTACCAATTCACAAGATGAAGTAATATTTCATGAATATTATTGTGGTTTAAATTTTACTGAACAATTTATTGCAACATTAAAATACATCACAAATATTCTTCTAAAAAAATTACATTTTAACAGACCTATGATTGATGATGGAACTAAAATTCTATATTGGGAAAAATGTCATTTATGTGATAAAAAGTTTAAACCCGGTGAGATACGTGTGAGAAATCATGATCATCATAGTAGAAGAAACGTGAATAATATTCTTGGAATTGCTCACGTAAGTTGTAATTTGAATTATCGAATACAAAATTTTATTCCTGTAGTAATTCATAATTCTAGGAACTATGATACGCATTTAATTTTGAAATATTGGCCTAAAGATCTTATAAAAGATATTACGATTATCCCCATGAATATGGAGAAAATTACAGTTCTAACGTTAGACAATATTAAATTCATCGATAGTTATTTGTTTATGAATGCCTCATTGGATGCTTTAACAGAAAATTTAAAACAATCTGGTCATAAGTTTAAAATTTTTAATGATTTTTTTAAAAAGCATGCCCATCGGGAACTTTTGAAACGAAAAGGTGTTTTTCCATATTCTTATTTTGATTCTATTGAAAAATTGAATGATACTTGTCTACCACCATGAAGGCTTTTTTTAACACTCTAACTGGGGAGGAAATTGATGCGGAAGACTATTTACATGCACAAAATGTATTTAATAAATTTAACTGCAAAAATTTCAGTGATTATCTTGAGATCTATCAAAATAACGATGCCGTTCTTTTGTGTGAAAATTTTTTAAAATTTAGAAAAATGTCAATGGAGTCATACAATCTCGACCCCTGAGATTTATCAGCAGCGCGGACTTGACGTGGCATGCTGGGTTAAAATTAAGTAAAGTTGAGATAAAATTGTTAGGCAACGTTAATGATTACATTTGGTTTGAAAATCAGATGCGAGGAGGGGTTAATATTTTATCTAAGCGATATGCAATTGCTAACAACCCATACATCCCAGAGACGTATAATGCAGATAAACCTCACAGCTATATAGTTGCATTAGATGTGAACAATTTATATGGATATGTAATGAGTCAGCCGATGCCAGTAGGTGAATTTTATTGGTTAATACTAACAGAAGTTGAAAATTTTGATATAACAGAAAAATCTTTTGATGATGAAATTGGGTTTTTTATTGAATGTTCGCTGACATACCCCCATAATGTTCATGAAATCCATAATTGTTTACCTATGGCTCCTAGTCATATAGATATCACATTTGACATATTGTCTCCCTACGCAAAAGAATTATGCGAAAAATTTAATTTGAAACATATATTTCCAACAAGAAAACTAACTCCTAATTTTTTTGATAAAAATAATTATGTAGTTCATTATATGAATTTAAAGTTTTATTTGGAACATGGTATTGTATTAAAAAAAATTCATAGAATTTTATCATTCAGACAGATAAAGTGGTTAGAAAAATACGTAAATTTTAATAATGAGAAACGTCAACAGGCTAAATCGGATTGCGAAAAATTATTTTTTAAAACAATGAACAACGCATTTTACGGGAAAACTTGTCAAAATGTACGAAAGCGAATCAATGTGAAGGCATCAGTAACAGAAGCTACTTGTGGAGCTAACATGGCTAGCCCACTTCTGGATTATTTTGAAATAGTTAATGATAATTTAGTCTTATTTAAAATGCGGAAAAAAACTCTCCGTTTGGACAAGCCCCTGTATATTGGCTTCTGTGTTTTGGAATTGGCGAAATATCGAGTTTACCATCTTTTTTTTGATTACTTTAAGAAATTTTATGGGCAAAAATGTCGCCTTCTTTACTCGGACACGGATTCACTTTTTTTACATTTATCCACATGTGATTATTACCGTGATATGCTTGATCCATATTTTTCAAAAATTTTAGATTGTTCAAATTTTAGCAAGGATCATTTTTTGTTTAATGAAACAAATAAGGGGAAACTAGGCTGTTTGAAAAATGAAATTTGTTCTCCCATACAAGAATTTGTCGGATTGAAATCAAAAATGTATGCCTTTAAATACGAGGATACGTCAAAAAAACGAGCTAAAGGTATAAAAACGTGCTGTTTAAAAAAAACTATTCATTTTGAAGATTATAAAAGAGTTTTATTTGAGCAAAACTTCGACAGATTATCTCAAAATTCTCTTATTTCTAAAAAACACGAACTTTTTACAATCATACAAAATAAAGTAGGTTTATCAGCATTTTATGATAAAAAATTCGTATTAGATAATGGCATCGATTTAAGATCATATGGTCACTTTAAAAATTCTAAGTAAACAAACAAAATAATCGAGGTCTCTTTTATAGATCAAGTGAAAGACACCAATTCGAAATACAACCACACCAGAAAAATAAATATAAATCGAAAACATTTTTCTCCTGACTTATTTAAAACTATAAAAAGAGATCCATATATGACGACAAAAGAAATGATTGACATCTGTTTCAGTGGTTGGACAGCAGAAAATTAATTGAATGATGTAAAATGTATGTATTTTAATGTGTATTTTATTTTTTGAAAATGTATCTGTTTTTGTATGTATTTTATCTGAAACTTTTTTTTTTAAATATTACTGTAGAATGTAAAATAAAAAAGGCGGGTCCCCTACAAGGGGCCTGCAGTGGTTTTGGAGAGACTTTTTCTATTTTTAAAAATGAAAAACCTCTTTGAAACCACCGTAGGCCAGAATCACATACACGCAAGAAGATGCAACCAAGCATGAATACAGATGAAAAGAACACGACCTGAAAGTTTTGGTGCGTGAGCAGAATATTTAAGATCGGTTGATTCAAGAGAGAGAGAGAGACGGTTGAGTGCAGTCAAGTGAGTTTTTACTTTTTATTTTCTTTGAAAGTTATCCAAGAGAGAAGAAGGGAAAAGCATTTCGGCAGTGGGGGCGAAGTGAAACTCGGTTAAATGTACACTACTGAGAAGAATGAACTCTTCAATAATGAAGCAGATGCTCAAGAGAAGGAAAAGAGAAAAAAAAAATCATTTGATAATGATAAGTATTATTCCTTGGACTCTGTTGAATGTTTTTTTTATATATACGTTAAACATGCAGCATAGTTCAGGGATTAAATACTGTCAAAAACAACTTGGGATGCATTAGGGAGTTCTCAAATCACGGTAAGTTATTTTTCTATTGCTCTCAAACTGAATTGTCTTTTTTATGCATTTTGATAATAATATTTTTTTCTATTGCTCTCAAACTAAATTGCCTTTTCCATGCACAAAATAACAAAAAGCAAACAGTCTTTTTAAAAAAAAAAAAAAAAAACATATATATATATTTATTAGTTTTACATTCATTGGTGTAATTCATGTAGCAATTCTTTAGCATGTAATAAACGAAAATAACAGATTTTGACTTCATAGTCTAGATACAATGTTTCATATTCTTTGTAAACATTTTTTGCATACAATAAAATATCTAAAAAGTTTAAAAACAGAGTTTTATCTAGATAAGATAAAGAAAAACAACAATCATTACATTTTTTGCGAAGCAATATCCCAAAACCAAGTGTTGGAGTTGAACTCTCTACTTTGTAAGAAAGTAGACTTGCACAATCTTCTTTATTAAGTACTTTAAAATAATTCACATGAACATTTTCTTGTTCACCTAAATATTCATTTGCTTCTAGTACACAAACTTTTATATCATAGTATAAATATTCTTTGAAGAACAAAATATCATTTTCAGCCGTCAACACAGTAGAATACCATCCGAATCGTTCCGCTCTCTCCATCTTCTGCATTTCTGATTAACAGTTTATGAAACTGCGAGCATGTTTTTAAACGACCGACATGTTTGAGAAATCCAATAAGAATGACGACAACAATTTTTGTATCGAAATTTTTTTCGAATAAAGCTTTGAATCATTTGTTCGTTTAAAGATGGATCATCCTTGTTTAGTTGAACCGTCATATTTCGAGCAGAATGGTACAAAAAATAAAGACAAAAATGCCCGCACGTCATTGTTAGCTTATCTTGAAAACATATTTTATTATACATCATTTTTTTGCAATGTTTTCGCATGAAATTTAACATATTTTTATTCTTTGGTCTTCTTCCGAAACTATCAAAATATATTCCCATTTCATTTTTAAAATGTAATACAATCCAATGAGAACCAGGTAGACGTTTAGGATCCAAATTGATGATAAAAAAATTAAAGTTGGATTTAGTATTAGGTAAAAAATCCGACGGGAAAACTCCACCAAATTGAGATTTTATTACTTCGTCGCTGCATGCTAATCGACATATCTGTACGGTGTCCATATTCCTTAATAATCAATGATAACCGATCGTGATTTGTCGATTTCAATAATGTTTCGAAATTCAGCATAAACAATCAAACTGACTGTGTTGGGTAAAGGAAAAGAAAATTTTAGATCGATGGCTAAATTCCCAGATTGTGTTGTACTGGAATGTGACTCGTTTCCTGCATAATCAGAAGTCATATCGAAGGAAAAAAGGGAGAAACCACCCTTATAGTCTGAATAATTTATATTTATGTTTTGAGCGCTATGATACCGATTTAAATCGGTAAACAAGTTCATGTAACATCGACTGTATTGGTCTTTCCGAAAATTTGGTTGTAGTGGTTTGAAAGGAATAGTTTGAGAACCATTAAGCATAGCTAAATATGATAAGTCAAAATGATGAAATTTAAATGGATTCTTCGAATATGTTCCATTATATGCCTCATTTGAAACCAACCCCATTATCAATCGGTTTGGTAATTGTCCAAGAAAAGCATTTGCAATATGTTTGGAAGCAATCCCAGCCGAAAGAGAAAAAGATTTAATTACTACTCTTCTTATTGGCATTTTTATTACTCCTTTTTCCAAGGCTTTTTCATGGGCAACAATAATAGAAGGTGCGATGTTTACTTTTCGTACATATAGACTTGCAGAAAGAATGTTTATTTTGAAATCATTAGTTGCAGACATTAAACAAAAACTATTTTTGTTTCGCTCCAATTTTATTCTGACTGAAACTCCATGAATTAAAAGTTTCGGTTGATTTGCTAAATCAAAATGAATAGGTCCAATCAAATCAATTACTTTACTAAGATTACTCAGTTCAGATCTTTTTTGAAAACCTACATTATCAGCTGTTATGGAATCATGATGATTAGCAATATCTTTATGAAAAAATGATGTAGTCAGTAAACTATCATGCGCATTTTTTGAATAAAACAACAAACTTTCAAGATATGAACGGTATGCGTAATTTACCTGAGTCGAAACTTGTTTGTCATTTAAAAATACACCACATTCTGAAAATATAGTGTTTAATAAGTAATTTATAGGAGCAACTTTAAGTTTTTCAGTATCTGTAAGTAATGTGTCATCAGCTTTTAAAACTTGTAATTGCAAATGTAGTAACGTATGAGAGATATCCACATATTGATTTCCGCTGCTACTGATCAAAAATTCAATCGGAGAATGTTCTGTCAACGAAGCAATCGGATGGATTTCAACAAACGTTGATGAATCAATTCCTAACTGCACCGGAACATCTTGAAACAAGTCTAATTCAGACTTGAGACAGATCAAATTTTTTGACATGATGAAAAAATGTCTCTATTTAGATTTTTACACCGTTTTGCTGATGAATGATTTTTTTCGACTTGCGTTTTCTTTTTATACCTTCGCCGTGTTGTATTTTTTTCAAAATATCATCTTTTATTTGTTTTGAAATTTCCCTAAATCTTGCACGTGCAGAATCTTTAAATGATTTGCCTGAGGAAACATCGGATATCACCCCTCGTCCCGCATGAGCAATTTTTTTACCCAAATATTTTGTTGCTCTTAAAGTTAGAGGAGTAATATATCTTTTTAAATCTCCAAAAAACCCATATCCTCTTTGATGGTTCACACCATGAAAAAAATTTTCACCGCCACCCACTTGTGAACAATAATAATTTTCACAGTCTTTAGTACTTAGGTGCATCGTTACTGTCTTCGTACCCAAAGACATTAGAAATGATTGCAATGACTTTTATCACTTAAATTTATACTCTTCTGCGTCTGAAAGATAGCACAACAAATGTTTTTCCTCCACTGCAAATAATTCTCTTCCCAGAACTGGTACGCAAATCAATTTCGATTGTTTCTACGTGTTTTTTTCTCGAGGGAAAATAAAGCGGAAAATTGTACTGTCTCACAATCTGTTCCTTTTTATCAGTCATGCATGGTATAACTCTAAGCAAAGGAGCAAAAGTATCTCCTACGTGATGAGATGAAATTATATCAGAGTACACAAATATTTCAGCTATTCCACCATCGAGTTCTAAAGGATATTGACTTACATGGGATTCACTTTGAAAATGAACAGATGAGAAACCTAACATATCAGCTAATCCTTCACTAAAATGTATTTCATGAAGAGGTGGAACTTCTAAGTGAACTTTCAGATTTGGTAACTGACGTAGAATTACGTATTCAAATACATCGAAAAGACTCTGCGGGGTTTCATACATACCCACGTTTAAATCCAATTTCTCGACTACATCTGTTGTTGCTATTTCTTCATAATATTCTTTAATTATTAATTTTATTATTTCGTCTGATTGTATCAGAATTAATGGGTTTATATTAGAAAAATTATGTATTCCTTTCGTGAATATCACATCTTTCTGAACATTCAGCATTTGCATTAACGATGGACATTTTTCGTGACTAACATGAAGTTCGGCATTTTCTGAAATTTCAAGTTTGACGTTATTTTTTATTGGTTCATACTCAAATTTTATTAATTTATCAACATCGAGTATATTAATATTTGCATTGATAACATTAAATACGTTATGAGAAATACGGAGTTTACTCTCTGGTTCTTTAATAAAATTTAATGGAATTACTTTTTCTGACTGATGCTTGGGATTTCTATTAAATACTGTTAATTTTTGACTAACATTTTTCTCAGTAGATCGCCTAAATTGAACCCTTTTAGATTTTGTAATTCTGATATCTTCACTTGGTAAATGTAACATGTATAAAAACTTATCGCCTTCTTTCTGATCAATAAATATTTCATACCCTTCAGATATTTCAATGTCGATGATGGTTTTGTTACGACTTAAAACCGGTGTAAATTTTATGAAATTCTTTCCCCTCTTGCTTTTTCAATGAGTTCATTTATACCTAGAAAAAAATCTAAATCATTTTGATCGGAATCATAAGAAAACACTATGTCGTATCTCACATGATCCACGGTAAACTTCCTCTGTTTTTTATATTTTACTGTGTATGATTTGTTATGATTAAAAATAGTGTACCAATTGCGCGGGATTGATAATTCAGAAATCCCAACATCCCAATCTCCGTTAAGGTGTAAAGGTGAAGAAAGTTTGGTTCGAAAAAATGTTTGTGTATTTTCGGGGAAGTATTGCATGCTTGAATTACTCGGTAAAGTCACATAAAATTCGTTTGTCGTTTCATCCATGTTGATTTTATCCAAGAATTAAACCGCTCGTCAAATCCTTGCCACTTTACAAACAATTCTTTGTTTTTTCCCGATTCCCTTTGTCTTTAACACTTTTTCAACTTTCCAAAAATCTTCTGAGGTTTTCAGTTTTCTGTAGTTCTTGTTCATAAAAACGTCCTTTTATTAGTTCATTTTTTAAATCTTTTATGATATAAGTTGGTGGGTTTGAAGCATAACGTTTATGTATAACGAATATTTCATCGGTCCAGTTAGGTAAATATCCACGACGGAAAGTTCTTTTCAATTTCGAAATCCTCACTTGATCGCCGATATTAAATCTGTATTTAGGTTCATATTTATATCCATACAGTTTTTCAAAAATTAATGGTTCTAAATCTGAGGTGACTTTGTTCGGAGCATAGCCTGTACTGCGATGAATGCTGTCATTATAACTCTGCAACAGTGGTTTCAAGATGTCTACGTATTTATAGGAATTTCGGTGCGTAAAAATACGAAATAACTTGTTTTTTATTGTTCTGTTTGCTCTTTCTATGACAGAGGCATGATGTTTACTATGTGATGAATAATGATGAATTTTATTTTTTTTGAAAAATGCTCGAACTTTGGAGTTGTAAAATTCTTTTCCCTCATCAGTTTGTAAATTCACTACATGTTTGGATTCCTTCAATAATTTTTTAAATGCTCTCAGAACTTCTTCGGAATTTTTTTTTAATTGGTATTGCAAATAAACGTTTCGAAAACACATCGATTGCTGTTAGCAAGTATTTGTAATTATTATTTTGCTTTGCGTATTTTGATAAGTCGATCAAATCACACTGCATAAGTTCTCCCATACCAAAAGATAAAACTTTCCTACGAGGAAAGTTAATTCTTATAGGTTTATGAAGTGTATAAACATCTTGTTTCAATAAAAACTCTTGTGCCTTTTTATATGGAACACCACTGGTTTTCGCGAGTTTTGAAACACCACCGAATGAACCGGGGTGTTTTATATCGTAATAATTTTTTCTTAATAGTTTATCCATGGTGATTTGATTTCTTCATATGACTTTGATCTCTTATGTTTAGGTGACTTGATTCTCTCATATGACTCTGATCTCTTATGTTTAGGCTCTTTTGTATTCAGCAACATATCATCAGCAACATCATCGTGCTTCGCCAATTGTTGAATTTGAGGGATAAGTTTTGTATTTCCAATCCAACTGTGAGGGATGTTTATTTCTTGAATCGCTTTTAAGAATGTATAAAAAATTTTTGGTTCTACGTTTCGTTTCGCATTACTCATCGCATACACAAAATAGTCCACAATTTGCGAATTTTTTACCTTAGACTCTCCAACCATAAAATTACCTTCATCGTTCTAAGAGTAATGTCTAGTTTTTAGTTTTTCAGCAATAAGCGGAACAAATTTCGCATACTTTTTTGGGACAGATTTAATGATATTTTTCAAATTTAAATCAACATAATCATCATGATGAGATGTGACTAAACTCATTTTCCTCACTTATGTCATTTCCTTTTGCTGCATCGTCTACTACTTTAACACGAAGTGGTTCCGGAGGTGTGTGAATCACTTTTTGATATCTCGATACCATTTGACCAAGCAAACGGGCTTTCATATCATCTGGTAACTTATTTCGATCCAACAAATTCGTGATGTCATCTTCCAACCTATCTTCAGTTCTTGGAATATTATGAGAATTTATTAACTCTTCAGGAATCCATGCCATTTTTTTCGCCATAACACTTGTTTGTTTTTAAAAGTTTTTCAAATTCTATTTCCTATTGCTCTGCCAACCATACCTGCGACTGCAGAAGCAAGTGCTGGAAGAATGAGGGGTAAGAACCCTCCCACTTGATTTACTAAATTTTTTTTTTAGATTTAAATGGTATACTCTTTTGAGTTAGTTTTCTTAACACGTTCTTATATTTTTTTCAGCTTCTTTACATTAACGGGTATGTTTCCTCCTAATATATTCAAACAAATTTCACACAAACAGATAATTTGAGGTTTGCTAGCGGTTCGCAGTAAAGCTTTTTTTTGCTCTCGTGATGAATGCGCTAACAAGTTTAAAAAGGGGAGATCCTTTTTTAATTTCTTCATTAGATAGGATGAAAAAAGCAATAATATCCTTTTTCGTCCGGAATCAAACTATCCCTCAGACGAAACTCTTCTTTCGTTGATGGAGGCAAATCGATAAATAAATAGGTATGTGCTAAATCAGTGGCTTTTATATATGCATCCAAAAAAAATTTTGACTTTTGAGGATACAGTTGTCGTCCTAAACAATTAACTTGACTCATATCTCTTGAATTTTTAAACAAAGTAATATAATGAGCGTTCAAACTTATGTCGCGCATAACTTTTAGTCGTGGAAATAAATTTTGCAATATTAAAATTACGCTTACATTACGATGATGAGAAGCAGCAGTGAATAAATCAGAAATTTTATCATTTAAATGATGCATCTGATCATCAAGTATGATCAAATCAACCCCCTCATAGTCCTGTGGCAAGCCGGAAACAAATTTGATATGTTTTTCTTCCAAAAACCAAGGAGCAGAATACAAATAACACCAAACAATGTTTTTATTTTTTTTTTTTATATATGTTTCTTTTGATGAGACGGCGAACAAGACTAGTTTTTCCTACTTGAGAAGGACCAACCACGATTAGACTACTTGGATGCTTAAGCTTCAACATATTTTATAAACAAAAAAATAACTCAAAACAATTATCTTGTTTTCTCTGAATTACATCGGGAACAAACTATACTCTTAACGACTACATAACAAGATTGCGAGTTTTGACATTCGCAAAGTACTCGATAATCGCAATAAGGACACTTTTTCAAAACGCACATATTTTTAAAGTGTTTATAATAATACTTATAACGATGGTAACAGATGATTCATTTAATTTAAACGAGTTTTTCCTTGTTCTTCTACTTTCAGGATGTGTGCATGTTGCTTATATATGTACCTGATGGGGGGTGCACGCTGCTTATATATGTACCTGATATGCGAAAATCCATACCTCCTCCACTCCACCTTCTCATGCATATGAAATATCGTTAAGACTGTCAGTGTTTGGTATTTAAAAAAAAATCTAAACACTAACAATCTTAGCATTATTTTATAAAGCACAATCATCTTTTCTTAACCCTTAAAGTGGAACGCCCCTCTCCCACTAAACTAGTCAAAAATGTCTGACCCACTGTAAAGAATTTGCTCTATTTGGACACATCACATCCACACGCACGTGCTCCAAAAATGCCAGCTACCTTGTTGTAAACCCCCCCTTCTTTCTCATCAAGGTGGAACCCAAATTGACAGTTCAATGCACTGGTCTCGCCCTGTTCCTTGGAGATTTGAATCCTTTTAGCTATTCAAATACACGTTATCTGGATTTTTCCGTTTTGTTGTGGTTTGCTGAACAAGGAATGTTCTCAATTTCGAGCTGCCTGCTTCATTTTGTAGCAGTAGGAAGTAAATTTTTCTTCGCACTTCAGGAATATTATTTCGCAATACGGTCTTCAACTTTTGCTGAAGAAATTACATATTAAAATTCCTTTTCAAAAAGTCATAGTTTATGTTTGGGCACATGCAAAATTTAAATTTGTTCAGTACCTACTACGCTACAAATGTTTATTCCTATTCAATTGTTTGCTTAGCAATTGTTTAGTTCAGTCTTACTAAAAATCAATATCATATGAGTATAGGTGAAAGAGGTACCTATGGGGAATTTTTTCCTCGTTTCTTTTTTTTTTTTTTTCAAAGAACGTTATGAATTTCTCAGGGCAAAAGTGTTCTAATGATAGAAGTATTTTCTTTGAGTCATGATCTTTATGAGATTTTGAAAGAAAATCTATTCACTTTATGGTGTTTGAAAAAAAAAAAAAGAAAGAAAAAGAAAAGGCTTCAATTGTTCAAATGTGCTCCGATTGTGGCCGAATATCGTCAAGCCTGGGGCACATACGAACAAGATTTTAGAAAAAAGAGAGGACAATCATCATACTTCAAAGAATTACATTGAAGAGTTTGTGACCTATACCAGGACTGTGGAGTCAGAGTCGGGCTTATTTTGGGGTGAAGGATTCGGAGTCGGAGTCATTCGAAACAGGCCTACTCTGACTCCGGGCTTCTTTTTTTCAATAATATTTACCGACTTTCCTTGCATTTTTTAAATAATTTACCACAAATTAGTTCGATTACAAGTATATAGGCCTACTAATAACAAATAACTGTCTTTGGCAACCAGCAGACTTGATTGTTTATCATACTTTCTGTAATAGCTATTTACGCCGTCCCCTACTTTGCTTGTTTTTGTACTCTCTTTAACTCATAGCAACTGTCATCAAACAGATTTGTTGCCTAAAGTAATCCCTTTCAAATAAAAATAATAACTAGTAAAAGGAATGTATTCCTTGAACAAGCCGGCGCCCGTATCTTGAGAGGAAACTTGAGGGTGTTCGGTAAATTCAAATAAGTGTTGGCGCGGTGAATCCGAAAAAGATCTGATGAAATATATAATCCTTTCCCTTGAGGGAAGGGAGGGAATTGAAAATAAATAAATAAATAAAAAGCCGGCGTCGAAGTTGGACGATTCAAAATCCAGGAGTCGGAGTCGAACATTTTCCTTCCGACTCCACTCCTCCGACTAGTACTTTGTTAGTTTAAATTATACTGTAATGTGTCAAATACAAAAAAAAAAAAAAAAATGAATTACATAACAATGCTCACTGTTAAATTTGAAAGTTTCGTAGTTTGTTCCAATCGCTGGAGACAAAAGAAAAAGAACCTATAGGACTGCACAGCCTAAGAAATATTTTATTGTGTTAAGATTATTTTTATTATACATTGCTATTAGGTTTCACACAGGTTATTAATGTTTTTAAATGATTTTAAACTGGATTTTTTGTTAATGTTTCGTGTTTAGTTAAAATGTTTCGTGCCTTTTTATTTCCTGTAGTCAGGACTAGATTAGCCTTTAAAATTAGGGAAAACTCGGTCTCATTTCAAGGCCCTCACTTTTAGCTTTTGGAAATTTTTCGAAAATTCGGAACTCCAGCGCTCGAATACGCTACCTTGCGGTGATTTATAAAACTGCGTCTGCACCTAAAACATTGCCACGTTGCGCATCACGTGTGTCTGTTGACGTGAACACAGGCAGTTTGTTCTGAGTATTTATTAACGCAATCGATGTGTCTTAGTTTGCTTTCAGCTACAGAAATTAATTCGTCCCTTAGTAGTATTCTCGAGCTTCTCAAAATAATGTTAGTTTTTCTTATTTCTTTCAAAAAAGTATTAAATGGTGGAAGCGTAAACAAGAAAAGTCTGGATTAACAAAATTGGATAACGTAATACCAGGTAAAATTTTTTATTGTTTTGTATGAATTTGTAAGAATATGAGTTTTTTTTAATCTTAAATTAATTTAACTAATCATATTTTACAGCAGCATTTAGTTGGAATGGACAGTATGCAAAATATTTTCTTGAATTTATTATCGTAGAACAAAATGAAAAATGTTTAACCGAGAAAGAATTTACTTTATTCCTTTTATTCTCAGCTGAAAGGTTTCGCCAAATTTGTTTAGGGTTATAGTAGTTTTAGTATTGTGCAAGCAAAGTAGCCTTGGCGAGTTTTCGCATTTTTAGTTAAACCATTTTTAATTTTTATCATGAGTGGAATAAAATGATAGTAAGATTACAGAATTCGATAAGCAAAAAGAAATAATGGTCAATCAACTGAAAAGAAAACTACCACCATATATAAACTGTGAGTACACATTTTATTTATTTTGTTCTGAGTGAATTTGAATCAGTTTTTCAATTCGATGGAAAAAAAAACGAACTTAACAACATTGACTGGACACTTTTCCTTAACCTAATTCCACATAAATGATTTAAATAACCTTTGTTACTACAGTATCCTACTGAAATAGACAGTATGCAAATAAATTTTCTTGAAAATATTTATCGCAGAACAGATTGAAAAATCCAGAAAGAACGTTAAGAATTTGAACAATAAAAAATAAAAGTTCGCCAAAAATCTGTTTATAGGCTTATGGTTTTAAAATTATGTGAAAGAATAATGTATCTTGACAAGATTTCGCATATCAGGTAAATCATTTCCATGACGAATGAATTAAATGCATGATTTCTTTGGATATCCAATCATATAGTCATAGAAATAAATTATCTAGTGTTAAACGTTACTCTTGACAGTCTGCCACGTATGTGCACTATGTGACAAAAATGTCAACAAATGCTGGAAATGTCACGAAACTGAACTTAATATGTACTAATGTATAGAAAAAACGGTACAAAATGAAAATGCCGTTCGAAGCGAACCAAAAATTCATGAATTCCGAATTCAACATCGTGAAAATGGCTGCTTCAGAACAACTTACTGTGTGTTCTGCATTAATTGTTTACTTTCGTAATACTTTTTGGTTTCTAATCTCTTTCTATATGGGTCAGAATAACCAAAAGACTTTGAAAAATCTTTTCAAATGAATAAAGCGAAAAAATCATGCATACGAACAAAAATCACAACACTTTTAGCATTTTCTTCGTTACCACATGCGTTTGTTTTAGTTTTCAATTCCGCCATTAGACAGTGACTGCAGTGCCCCCTATAGTTCGTTGGAGTTGCGAATTCTATGCACATTGATGCAAAACTTTTTTGTGCTACTAGTAATATTTACAAAAGTGATCCAGTAGAATTCAATAAAGTTTATTCCACCTTCCCAGCGAATTGAAATTTCGTACATTACACATGTTGTACTGCAATGCTCGACGAATAACGTAGTAAAACGTTTAAATCAAATTTAACACTTCACAAAAAAAAAAAAAAAATGAATGACATAAATGAGCATTATAACAGAGTTGAACCAAATCCTATGCCAGAAAACATAACTTGTGATCACATTTTATTAAATGTATCCTCACCTTTTATTATTATTTATTTCTTCCAAACATTTTTATTTAGCATGCGGCAACGTTAGCAATCTCTTTAAAAATGCTTTTAAAAGCAGAAACTCTAATTGTTAATCACAGTTTTTTTATTTATTTTCTGGCTCCCTAAAAATTCTGAGGAGAAGCTCAAGTTTTCTGACTTTTATGGGGTAATATGGCCTCCCTGTAGCTGTTCTATAGCACAAAATTCTTGACTAATTATGTAGTAACAAGAAATAAAGAAATACTTAACTATACTTTCTGAATCGACAGTACAAAAAATAATAATAAATTATAATATTGTTTTCTCGAAAATTAATAATAACCTAACATTCATGTTTTAAAAAAGATACCGGAACAGCTCACATGAGCGGCGGTTGTTATGTGTTTACAAGTTCTCCATCTTCTACTTTAGGACTAACTTGCAATAGTAAAGAATTTTTAATTTAATAAAAAAGAAATTACACATATAGTCATACATTTACGTAAATGTTCATCAGTGGCAGTATCGTGGCGAACGCAATGGGGTCCGCAATGGTGTCCGGCGGTCACCCCCATTATTTTTAGACCATCTCAATGATCTAAGCCTCTATCCCCTCGATTCGTTTTTCTTGTCTGTAAACCTATTTATAGCAGTCATCTCACTGCGTGCACTGTTAAAACCACGTAACAACGAAGTCAAAAATGCTTTCATTTCTTGTATTTCATAATTTACATGACTATATAAACGTGAATATTCATCGTACAGCGTAAATTTATTTAGATTTGTAGTTGCAAAATATGAGGCATCAAGAAGCTGTAAGAAGGGATGTAAGTTGACTTTTAAAGTTTCGAGTAAAACACGTTTAAATTTTAGATTCTAGATAGACTTTTAATTGATTTTTTTCTAAACTATGCTGTTTAGCAGCACTAGCCAGAACTTCGAGTTCTATCTCTTGCCCCAAAACAGAAAAGAGGTTCTCCTACCATTTCTATTGATTATCGCCAAATTTTAAAATTTTGGATCTTACATACGTTTGTTTCTCACTGTTTCATAACATTTTAAAACTGTATTGAAAAAATAATTGATTGAAATCCTAAGATAGAAAACAAGTAACATTATTGTCTTTTGTTAAAAGCATACTTTAAGATGAAAGACTACTTTTCTTCAAGATTGAAGAGAAAGAAGATTCTGTCTTCATCAAATGATAGTTTTTCTTTTTGTTTTTAAATTTTGAAAAAAAGTAAATGCGCAAATTATTGTGGTTTTTGGTAATTCCATTAAGTGTTCGTTAAAAATTCCAAAGAAAAGATGAAATTTTGCATATTTTTCAAATTTTCAGGAACGTTACCGGCTTTGATATCAGATTTCAATTTTCTTTTCCGCTTCAATTCTTCATCAATAATTGGAACTCTCTGGTCTTATAGTATTTTAAAAATAAAAATGAAGGGTTTTTTTTTTAATTATGAAGAAATGGTGGAATTCTTCCATTTTGGAATTTTCTGTTTAGTCGTGGATTGGATTATAATGTTCAATTTCATTATCTTTTTACAAAAATTAAGTGTTCACCAATTGCAACGTTTCAGGGTTTATAGCACTTGAAGAAAAAAAAAAGATGCAAAATTTTGAAAAAAATTCCAAAAAACCGGCAAAACTCTCCGCGTTTTCGAATTTTTAAGGCTCGTTCGGCTGTCAAAAGCATGCAATTTCAAAATAACTTATTTTTTAAGCCGTTGCGTTCACCAATCGCAACTTCTCCGTGCTACATTCACTCGAAAATAATTGTTTTGATTTTTTCGCACCACTCTTCGCTCTTTCTGTTTTACTGAAGAATATCATTTAAAATTAATACACTCCAATAACATTAATTATATTCTACCAAGTAATTAGCTTAACTTTATTCCGTTCTGTTTTTCATTTGTTACACCTATTTGTTCAGCATCGCAATTCCTATAGTAACATAAGGTTCAAAAATATATGTCTAAGAATGTTTTGTTTCAGTACTTATTTAAAAATTGGTTTTCAAGTGAAAACAATGACTCTTTCTTTATGAAAAACAAAGTTCTACAAATATTATAATTCCAGTAATGTAAGGATGAGTTTTGCTAACTCTCCAAAGCATATCTTAGTTTGTTGTTTGACTTTATTGAATGCACATGTTCTTATCAGTCAGCTGAATCACTGTTCTTTATGAAAAGAGCTTGAAAATAAGATTTCCCCCTTCTGATGCTCAAGGGATCTGCATTCATGTGGAAGGACAATACCGAGGACTTCCCCTTTCTCGTTTCGTCTTGCAAACGAAACAATGGAGTACTCTAGCTCGTTTGCTATGGCGTTATGGGGTGCAAGTGTCAGGGTCAGGTATACCCCGCAAGGTGTCCTTGGGGTAGGAAATGGCGCGAAGCTGAGACTGGACTATCAACCAAGCTTTTAACATTTCAATATCAGGCCACCATTTTGATACCACCATTTTCACACCATTAAAACCTCTCGCTGCGGCACCATAGGGTACCACAGCAACCCACTTTGAGAATCCTATCTCTATTTTTTTTTAATTGTTAAATGTTGAATATGAAAAACAATTAAGATTGTGCAATTAAAGGTATCCATACTAGTAAAGCAAAAAATTCCAATGAAAGGTTCACGTATTTTGGAGCAGGGCCGACTCAAGTGGTTTTGTCCCCCAGAACAAAAATGAAAAATGACTCCCCTCCTCACGATAAAAATATTGAAATTTATATGTGATGAAATACAATGAATCTTGAATAAATCTTGCACATAGATGACCTGCATCGCAAAATAATTCATATTATAATAAATAAGCATTTAGCTTTGATAAATAATCATTCATTGAAGCTCCTTTTTCGATTATATAGGAAAAAAGAAAAAGAGAAGAAGACAAAAATTGAAAGCAAATACTAGAAAAAGCATATCTGGGCCCCTGTGTAACATTTACATGAATTGAAACATTTACATGAGAACTCGAACCTCCTAATTTTTTTATAAATGTAATTTTTAATAAAAAATAGTAACAAGTGGCAACCATTTCTGTGGGCACTCATTAAGTCATATCTTCATTCTAAGACAGCGTTGCTTGATTTTTTTTTTTTTGATGAGTAGAGGTGGAACCCTTATTAATGTTTACTTTTTTCATGAAGCCCTGGATTTTTCTTTACACAATGTAATCGACTATCAGTAATATTAAATGTTAGAATATTTTAATGCATTTTTCATGCAAAAAAAAAAATTATAATAGTTCACATGGATATTAAATTTTTTTACAGCTTTTTATCTTATTTAATGAAGTTCTGACTTTAATAATTCGTGTTTTAGATATTTCGAGATAGAATCAGTCCCATTCATCTTGAACTATGGAGATTCAACTATATTTCTGTTCTTGGATTTAGTCACATATATATCCATATTTTTGTAATGAGACAAGGTTAAATTTAACATAATATTTGACTTTAATATTTAACTGAAAGTCTGGGAAAAGTTTGGATATATACAAACTAAATAATAATCCGTGATCGGTAATATGAGTAAAAATAACTTTGTGAATCAAAGTTACCGTTATGTACGCCTTGATATAGCATTTTTTTTACGTGGCCAGTTCCCTAGTAGCACATAACGTACGACGATATCGTAAAATTTACCAGTACTATATCGCTGCGTCATCGGGTCACGATATAAAACGATGTCTAATCCGACAGAGCGTGCGCTATCGTAACAATATCGTATTCGATATTACAACGATAACGGAAGCGTCATTGTGTCGTCATCGTTTTGCCCATAGTTCCGATATCTCCCTATATCGTTTATGCGTCATTGTAACGATAACGTAAGCGTCATTGTATCGTCGTCGTTTTGCCCATAGTTCCGATATCTCCCTATATCGTTTATGCGTCATTGTAACGATAACGTAAGCGTCATTGTGACGATATCGTAAGTGACATCGTGCTGTCATCATTTGGTTGACTATTCTGATATCACCCCTATTTCGCTTTATATGTCGACATCGCTAGCTGTAATTAAGATCATCTTTTTTTACAAGGAAATAATAAAAATCAGGTTTGCTCCCCTCCCCCCCTCATCTCAACTCTCTTTTTTTTTATTTTATTTTTTCACTTTTTCGTAATTTCATTGATTTTTTTAAATTATTTATTTGATAATTTATTTATTTTAATTATTGTTGCTATTATTAATTTGATAGAAAAGATCTGTGCTATGCCAATGACACACACACAAGCTAAATAATAAATAAATGGAAGTAAATTAATAATTGAAATTAAAAATAAATCAATAAATTTTAAAAAATGAATGCTGCCTCCCCCCCTTGTTTTATTTATTTATTTTTTTTTTTTTTTGTTTTGTTTTTTGATGCCGCAACTTGCGCCATAATCTTCCCCTGTGGGTACCTTTGATAAAAATTAATTGATAAATAGTTTAATCAAGCTTTGTTTAGTTTTAAATAGGGTTGCGGAGTCGGAGCCGTATTGATTTTGGGGTGAAGGAGAAGGAATCGAACGTTTGAAATTTCAAGAGTTGGAATGCGTCATTTTCTCCCAAAGTTTGTAATGCTGCCTGTGCTTGCGGAGTCAGAGTTTGAATCAGTCTGATTTTAAAGTAGAGTAATCAGAGAGTTGGTCATTTTTCCTCCCACTTCGCAGCTCTGGTTTTAAAGAACTATTTTTAAAAAATATTTAAACGTTAATTATAAGATTAGAAATTATTCTGATATAATTATACATGCGTAATAAAGACTGCAATGTTAAACAAAGTAGAAAAATACGAATATTAATAACAAATTAACGTAAAAGATTTCAAATAGGTTAGATAATGCAATATTTTTTATTGAGAAGTCACAATTGTTTGTGGTTTTACTTGAACGTTGAAAGACATTCTTTCCTGTTTGAACACCCCCCCCCCCCCAGAATCCACAGACTGGTGCTCCTCCTGGGCTGTGGCATCCATGTCACCTGCCCTGGAATAGATTTCATTTATGCCGGACCCACTTGACTTTATACAATCCTTTGTAGACATCCAGAACCCTGCGCACAGCATCTGGCATCCAGTTCCCTGCATTAATTTGAATTTTGACATCTTGAATCCAAATTAAGTTCTTATTAAATTATAATTACAATAGGAGGCATTTGTAAAAACAAGGATCCCTAAGAGTATGATCCTATCATAACTTGTGGCTGCGAAAAACATAATTTGAATTCAAGATGCCGAAACTCACATGTGTGCCAGGGATTGTACTCTAAATGTTGTGAGCTAAACATTAAATCTTTTTTTTTTCTGTCCTTTTTTCTAAAAAAAATAAGGTAACTTTTTTAACATGAACTAACAAAAACCTCTGAGGACCAGTCAAATTTTTCTGTGAACCAGTTTTTGGTCCTTGGGACCATTGGTTGAGAATTGCTGATCTGCATAGTAAAATGAACACTTACTTCACAAAATTTCTTTACTTTACCTGATGCACTAGTCAACAGCAATAGCTATTCTTTGGGGTTATTCAATAGCAACCAGCAAGGTCATTAAAATGACAAAATAAAATTTTGCCTATCAAAATCACCCAGCTAGTGTTGAAATTAATTTTCAAAACTGCTGAAAACATACTTTTTTCATTTTAAAAATATTTGACTTGCTCAAAATGCATGTTATTGCATTCAAACAACTACATGCATCATATCCCCCTACATAGTCAAACTTTGGCCAAGAGCTGAGTATAAGGGACGGATACAAGGAGAGGATCATGGAGTCACTACCCAACTAAACATCCACAATCGCATGCAATTGTCATTTCAACCAATGCCTTTCGATTTTTTTTCCCACAAATTTTACAGCTAACATAACTCATTTATGGTTGGTAAATTTCAAAAATGCAAACAGGATAATTTGAAAGACTGAGATTTCTACAGATTAATCATACACCAGTCACCATTAGCAAACATGGATAAACTTACACCGACAGGAATTGAAACCATGGCCATCCAGCCGGCACGGATCTGTAAATTGTAAGCGGCCCTCTTCAAAAATTTTGCAGTGTCCCAGCGGCTCACTGGATTGCCCCCCTCCCCCCCAAACGATGAATTTTTAACCAAGTGATAGTTGCTTGTTTCTACCTGTTTCAATATTTCTTCTCAAATTTTGGATTTATTTGTTCAAGTGTTTTTATTTCATTTTATTCTTATATTATAGTTTATTGATTTTTAACTTACCTGTTTAAGCGTATCGAGGTAGTTATGTGGGTTTTTTAATGTTGATTCTGTTAAACTCATTTTGTTTATAAGTTATGTCAGCAAAGAAACAAGTTTCCCATAATTTTACAGCTCTCCGAGATTTAACCAATCTTTTAATTTCAATCCAAGTTTAAGAACCTCAAAACTGTTTCGGTTTTGAAGGAATTTTTACATTACACGGAATCAGCTTAACGTAGTACAGGGTAGGGCTTTCATTCTATAAATCTTTCAAGTTAGGCTTACATTTTTGCCCGCTTTATAGGTTTTCTCCCAATTCGTGAATTTAATCATGAGTCAAACTGAACAATGCTTCATACACTCAATGGTGAGATAAATTTACTTTACCTTTCGTTAGTTGGCATTCTCAGCTTCAATGCCATTACATCTGCCTCCAGCTTGGTTATTCACTATTTTAGACTGATGAGTTCTAATAAGAGCGGAACTGCAGTCCCTGGATGTGATAACTGCAGGCTCCGATCTGCATACCCCTGGAGTGGGGGGGGGAGGGGGCACGTCCTTAAGAGGTTTTAAAAAAAACATGAGCACTACAACTTATTAACATTGCAAATTTACACTGTTGGCCTTTGAGGGGCGGGCATACAGATTTTGTTGTAGGAGGGCCCAAAATTTATAGTTACAGGCCTCGATAACCGTGCTGCATTTCATGTATTTCTGCCTTAGCCCTAGCTTAGGAGTGGTAACTTACTGCTAAATCACTCTATATTTGTTATTGTAGCCCTGATTAAGACCACTTAAGGAATTTCGCAAAACAGTTTTAACTCAGGAGTGCCCAGCCCCCTTAAAAATCACGAAGACCCCCCAAAAACCAAGAACCTCCCTAAAAAGGTAAAAAATACCCCCTAAAAACTTTTTGGACATAGTCGGCACCATGATCCCCCCCCCCCCCTCAGGTGGTCATCCCTATTTAACTAAAGTTAAATCTGTTTTAACCCTAATTTTAGTTTACGGCAAAATTTAACCAAGAGCCAAAAAATTGAAATATGATAGCCTTCCTCTATTTCAAGAGCAAAAAAATCAGAATACTATACTACAGTCGACTCTCGATAACTCGAAGGCTTATAACTTAAACATTCGTTCATTTCGAAGTTTCCATTTGGTCCCAAAATAATTAAGTTTTTCTTAATACCAAGTTGTTTCTATGTCTCAAATGTACCCCTACGACTGCACTATAGTCTTTTCTTGTAATGGCAGCAAGAAAAAACAATAAGAATAGACGAAATGTTTTGATGGAAAATTCAAGTTTTTTCTCGCCCGTTGAGGGCGGAAAATATTGTTTTACATTTTTACGTCAATAATTGTTCTTACTAATTTCAAATTTATTTAAAAAATTTCTCAACAAAAATATTTGAAAGCTGATCACTATTATTCACTTACCCAGGAAAATTATTCGATTAAGCTGGAGTCTTTAATCAGGCCGGATTACACAATAGGCCACCCTAAGCCCTGGGCTAAAAGTGCAAGCCGAAAAGGGCACACGTCACAGGAAAAAAAATTAATAGCTTGTTGAAAAAAAAAAAAAAAACTGGCATGCTATTATGAAGAAGCAAAATTCAACTTTATAGATATGCAACCAGATCTTTAGACAGAAAAAAAGCTATTTGAGGAGAGCTGAGGGGGTGTATGCTTGAGTCGAGGTCCTTTTCCAGTAAAAGCAGATAATTTTCAATATCTTTGATTTGAACAATAATTTCTTCAAAGTATAGCTTTGCTCAGGGTTAGACAGGGTCCTCTCGAAGAGCTCACATATTCAAAGGCACAAAGAAAAAGAAAAAAAAAAAAAGTTGCACAGGCTCAAGAGAGAAAAAGTTTGGGGATGTCCCATGACACCTCCATTGGGGCGCCTCTGCAAGATATATCACCTATTTTGCACAAAATATTTGCCATAGACTGCTTAAATTCTCTACATACACATTAATTGCGTGAAAGTTTCAAATTGATAGCAAATTATATACACAGTTTTATATATTTTGTTCATAATTATATCGGTTATCGGAGTTTGCTGCCAACATATTATTTTTTGAAGCATTTTTATTCAAAATTTCATCACGAAGACCCCAACAAAGTGGATAAAAATACATGGGATGCCCCAAAATATGTTTTAAATAGAAAAAATAAATAAATAAATAAAATGAAGAAAGTAATTTAGAATATGGTAAGGAAGAGATACTAGCAGTTATAAATGGTCCTAAGGTAAAAAATGAATGGTGAACAAAAGTGTATCAGGAAATTCAAGAGACATGTTTAAATTTAAGTAAATAAAAAAAAAAATACATAAGATACCCACCTCAGCCCAAAGTATCAAATTTTCCTTTTTCAGGGGGAACAAAAATTTGAGATTGAAATTTGAAAATTCCTTTATGGGAAAACTAAAAGTTAAATATTTTTGGAAAAGAAAAAGTATGGCAGGATGCTTTACAGAATATTTTTAAAAATAAAAAATACAGTAGGCTCTCTGTTTAACGACTTTCAAGGGACCACAAAAAATCATTCTTAAGTAGAAAGCGTCCTTAAATAGAATGCTTTTAACATTATAGTGGACTATCTGGGACCGTCAAAAGCCGTCGTTAAACAGAGAGCCAACTGTATATATTACGGACAAAGCAAAATACGAGGAAGGAGGCCTTTTCTGAGCCTAACCCCATTGGGGTGGGGGGCTGATTTCGATATAGTTCGGATGTGAGGTGGGGCGTCATTTCAAAGTTTGGCCTAGGGTGTATATGGAACTTAATCCAGCCCTGTCTTTAAAACTGCATCTATGGGGAAAATTTTTGTTTCAGGAGGTTTTATTCATACAATCGGTGTAGTCATTTATCTGTTACCCCATTAAGTGACAGTATCTTAAAAAATTTATTCTGTTCTCTGTAAAGTTATTTTTATTTAATACATATTAATATTTAATTTATCCAAACTATGCATGTTATAATAGTTTATGTATCGGGCACTATTCTTGAGAAACAAAATAAAAATTATACTTGAGAATGATAGGAAAGGAAATTACTGTAACTTGAACTGCTGATTATTGGAAGGTTTTAACCATGTTCTTGGGACTTTGAGTTACCGAGAGTTCACTGTATATATTGGAATTCTACTTCACTAGCTTTCTTGTCTGTTGTTGCAACCATAATGTAGAATTTCAGGCAGTTCTAGTGCGCACTAAGCCCATCATTTAAAAATTTTTCACGGGGAGCGAGGCAATGGACATATACACATTGCAAATGTTAGGAAAAAAACAGTACAGTAACGCTCAATGCAATAGCTTTGGGACAAATATATTTTGATAACAATAATCGAAAAGAATCCAGAAAAAAACATTTTTTTCAATTAAGCATGCAATATGCTGTAAATTAAAATTGCAATCAGTCAACTAAACTGTTTTAAATTACTAAATTAGCAGAAAAGAAAAGCAGTTTTTTCCATCAATTAAACCATTCCACCGGTGCTTTTTGGCCTATTTTTAAAACAAGATCTTCTGTGTTTTTCTCCCGCAAGGACAGTGTACTGAGAAATACTAAAAAAGGGCACAGGGTCTTCTTAAAATGCCAGGGGAGGGGGGCGGGACATAATAAGAAAATCAAAATTTATTGGGGAAAAAATGTCAAACTATAATTCATCTTGCTGTAGAATATTCAAAATTGCAGCATTTCTTGTAATGAGATAGATAATCCAGGAGCAGGCAAGCATATCAGCCATTTTTATTGTACCGTTTAAAAAAATACTAAACCTAGTTATATACAATGCAAGTGTTTGTTTTAATGGAATTTCATCTGAAATAAATTTACTGAAGCAGCTTTGCATAAGGAATTAAATTTGTGATTTAGTTTCAATTAGCAACAAAAAAATCATGTTTCAGCCATAACAGCGTTCCATTACCTTGCATTCAAACTCACTGTCGCTAAAACAATGTTTAAATTTTAAACATAAATTCATTATTTTAGAGTTTGACTTTGAATTTTAGAGCTTGTTGACACAAAACAGTCAAATGTCATAATGTAGATCCCGAAAATTACTTATGAAATTTTCTACGTTCGCTCGAAGCAAATATTTGTTTACACTTGAAGACTTGAAATCAGTGTTGCCAACTCTTCGAAAGGACTGGGGCTAAGTCAAGCTAAAAAAAAAGGGCTAGATCAAGCCAACGCATGGACGAATGGGGCTAGATTCAGTAGCGCCATCTGTAGTATACTGCCGTAAGCACAAATATGGTATTCGCACATTTTATCAAAATTTAATTACTGTCGCTGGCCGGTCATTAGTAGTTTAGTTTACCTAAACCTCAAGTTTTTATTGGTTCATTTGCGAACGCAAAATATTAAAAAAAGCTTTAGGGTATAATTGGTGCATATTTCTAAGGCAAAGTGACAAATACTAAGCCTTTAATGTAGTATCTGCGCAGTTACCCGTTTTTTCCTTAGTTATTATGTAGATACAACTTTTATACCTTAGTAAAGTAGCATATTTAATAATGTAGCAGTTTTTGTAGCAGAGTACTTAAGTTTAGTTTAGCTATTAACTGAATAGTTGATAAAGGTCAATAATAAAAACTAATAAAAATTTTTTATAAATGTTTAAATAGATATGTATTTTCTAGTAGAACTCAGTCAGTTGATCGCTGACAGTTATAGACGTCAATGGTGCACCAACCGATGCTCCATGGAACTAGAGCCGCACAGGCCGACGCATCAGCTTTAGTTTAGCCATTTTGGATCGGATTTTTCATTGCTGCTCTGCGAGGGTTATCACAGCAAAGTTTCGGGTTTCGCCAAATTTGCCGAAAATAATACTTTATTTAATAAACAATTCACGTGCCGCTAAGAATCGCTTGCAGTGAACAATCACCAAACTCGATTACTCGCCAGAAAAGACAACCACTCTAACACGCGCTCCGATCCAAAAAGGCTGATCTTAAGCTGATGCACCGGCTCGTATATATTATTTTCGGCAAATTTGGCGAAATCCAAAACTTGGCTGTGATAACCCTAGCAGCGCAACAATGAAAAATCTGATCCAAAATGGCTAAACTTAAGCTGATGCGTCGGCCTATCTAGATAGCGGAACGATTTTGGTTGATAACGTAGTTACTTGCACAGATGATTAATACTTATTATTGCTCAAAAATGTCAATCAACCAGTTAAATCGACTGGTAGCGCTATGCCAACGCGTCTGCGACCTTTTGTCTCATCTAGGAAAATTCTATTCTATTCAAGAGTCACAACTGACTACAACTGTATTTATGTCGAGGACTGCATACAAAGTGCCTTGCCTCCATTATTTTATATACCGATAGATGGCAGCACCATCACCGGAGTCTAGGAAAACTGTAACCGATGCTGGCACGTCGGTTACAGTTTACGTATGAAGTTCAAATAGAAATTCTGATGTTGCAAAAATGGGAGATGTATTTTTAAAGATTAATAAACTAACTCAGCCAAAAACATTATTGAAAAAATAAAAAAGCGTTAGGGGGCTAGATTCGGGGCTAGGTGCTAGATTTTCTTCTTCGGGGCTCAACGAGCCGAAAAAGGGCTAGATCTAGCCCCAAAAGGGCTAAATTGGCAACACTGCTTGAAATTTGAATTAGAAAAAAGAAAACAGCGCGAACGCCCTCTGGCTTCTGGAAGAATCGAAAAATATCGTTGTCATTCCTAAAAAAAAAAGAAAACATATGAAACCTATTTTCGAACGTAGAATAAGTTATTTTTCGAAATTTCTTGTTTAGAGAGGAGTGACTATCCAATATAAATGGGTACAAGTAAAAAAAAAAGAAATTACAATGACGTACGACGATATCGTGAAAATAACCAATCCTATATCGCTGCGTCATCGGGTCACGATATAAAATGATGTCTAATCCGACAGAGCGTGCGCCATTGACAAAATCGTCACGCGTCATTATAACGATAACGCAAGCGTCATTGTGCAGTCATCGTTTGCGATATCTGCCTATATCGTTTACGCGTCATTGTAACGATAACGTAAGCGTCATCGCGTCGCGATTAGAGAAGTGCGTGAAATTTCAAATATTTGAATTTTTTTTTATTAAAACTGAATTATTTTTGATTTATTCCATTTTATTCATAAAATAACTGTACAGTTTTGAAATTTGACTATTATAAGCAATTTTGTAAAATGCCGTTTCGTGTGATATCGAGCCGATGACGAGCTATACAGTAGAAACGATATACGATATCGGGTAGATGAAACGATATACGGCAATGACGTACGGATGACGCTAAGATATCGGGTGCTACTAGGGTGCTTCCTAAAATCAGTTTCTCCTGGTTGGTGGTGTCTATGTCCTACACACACGCACGCTCTCACACACACACACACACAGACACGCTCATACACACACACACATGCTCATACACATACACACACGCCTACGTGCATATACACAGGTCTACATACACACGCGCCCATACACACATGTCTACACACACACACACACACAAGCCTACACGTGCACGCACGTGCGCCTACACACACACACAACTATACACGCGTAAAGGGCAAGGCGGGAGGGCCAGGCTTGGGGGGACAGGAGCGGTTTCTAGAAACAATAGCCCCCAATGAGCAGGAGGGTCCTGTCGCAACTCGTGATTGCGAGAAACATAATTTGAATTCAAAATTTCAGAATTCAAGTTAATTTTAAATTTTTTCTTTTTTTTGAGAGAGAGAGGAAAGCTTTATACCAAGTAAATTTTTTTTTTATTGTTTTGTGTAAATTTGTAAAAATATGGTTTTTTTTTTTTTTTTTTTTTTTTTTTTTTTTTTTTGCGCAATCACGATTGCGTATATTGTTCTCACTTGACGGTTTTGAATTCGTATGATTTTATTTTCCCACCACCTCCCTCTGCCATCAGCACCACCGTCGGCCGGCCTCACAATGCTGCTCCTCTAGCGAAAACTAACCGTCTTCAGTTTGCGTCAATGTCCTACGCATACATACACCCACCCACACACACACAAACACATACACACACACACGCATACGTACAGACACCTACACATACACACAATTACCCAAACACACATACCTACACACACATACACATACCCACCCCCACACATACACACGACTACTCACACACACAAGCACACATGCCTATACACTCACACACCCACAAGTACACATGCCTACACACACATACACATACCACACACAAACAAACATACCCCCCCCCCCACACACAAACAAACATACTCCCCCCCACACACACACAAACAAACATACTCCCCCCCACACACACACAAACAAACATACTCTTAAACGCTTAAATAAATGTGTTTTTAGGACATCAATTTTCCATTACTACTCCAACCGAACAATTAAAACTTATTTTAAATTTCTTGCAGGGGCGACGAGAGTTAAAAAGAGAAACATTTTGAGGACCCTTCTCTCAAGGACGTAGCCAAGGGGTGGGTCCATGGGGTCCGGACCCCCCCTTCCCGAAAGACCCCTGTCCTTTTTTCTCAGTTGTTGCATCTCGCATCAACAAAATTTTTCCGAAAGAGAATGTTTTTATAACACCTTGCATTTTCCACTTAAATATTCCCAGTAATCGGCAATTTTCTCAGCGCTTGAGTCAATTCAGAACACGAGAACCTCGTGCAACAACTGCAGGTTCCCAATTTTCGTCTGCTTTTTGCTGTGTCACCTACTCCGTCCGAAACGGGGAAATGTCCCTTTCGACTTTCAAACCAGCTGGGTCCTGCGACCTTGAAATTCAGCCCCTCTCCTTGGTCCATCAAATTGCCATTGGCAAAGTAAAAACAAGCATTTATTGCCACTTCCGCTGTATCCCACAGGCTCATTGGCGTGGTTTTCTTCATTTCTTTCTCTTTTCTTTTTGGATTTTCGTGGATTTCGTAGACGTATGTTGTACGAAAGACAGCCAGAGTGAGGTGCGTTCCTGGTGAATCAGTAATTGAATTCCGATTCTTTTCTGTTTTAACACGCAGTTTTTATCTACATCATACTTATAGGAAACATATCCTGAAGAAAAATATATGCAAAAGAAAATCAAGTTTACCCAAACTAGGTAAGTTGCAGTGCTCCCTTTTAAAGTTTTCTTAAAAATACAAGCAATTTTACGTGTTAATGTGTTTTTCCATTTAAAAACTAATTTTAGATTCTAAGCCAGCAGCGAAAAAAGAAATTCTACACATTTCATGTGCTTGAGGATGAGAAAAAATTATTGATTTTTTTTTTTTTTTTTTCATTTTAATTCTTTATATTTTTGACTTGGTTCATTTCAGATTCATTTTATATTTTGATAACAATTTTATTTGAACTTTTAGATTATTTTTAACATTTCTCTCCTTTCTGAGTAACAAATTACATAGATTTTTTTTCTGATGTTCCCCCCCCCCCCCCCAATATTTAAGCATGATCATTGAACATATTAAATGCCCAAAATGAATTCGTGTTTGAAGGTTAAATAAATAAAATAAATGAATAAATAAAACTTGAAGTTGATGTAACGAGTTTTTTGCGGAATCAAAATTTTATAGAAAAATAATTGAAAATTACTTGAATATTTTTCTGTGATCAGTTTATGAAATTACAAGTTCGGCCATATTAAAGCATGTAATAAGTAATTTATTACGAATTAATACTTTTAAATCTTACTGAATTGTGATTCTATGATCCCAAAAGAAAAACAGTTTTTTAATTGAAGAAAAATTATCTCTCTCTCTCATCTCTTATTCGATGTTGTCCCAAAAAGCATATTTGTATTCCAATTGTACTGAGAAGTTATTTAATTAGCATCTATGCATCCATCTTTAGTAAATTGTGAAGGTAGCATTAAACGTAACAAAAAACAGGCATATGCATTTAACATAGACTAATAATAAGAGTAGACCGAGCTTTCTCAGACTTGCTGATGAAAAAAATTGGTTCATGGATACATCACGTGACTAGTGGAAAGGCTTGGCGAAAACTTTGGCAGCATGGTTGCTAGATGTCAACATTATCTATAGTTTGGCACTCGACATGTATTTTAAGACGTAATGTGTTTTCATTATAATTTTTTTTTCCAGGTGCAGAGATTGAACAGTTTTTCTTTTAGTTATGTATTATTTTGACATTCGTAATTAGTTTTTTATCACAGCTTTCAGTAACTTTTATTTCATTTGGAAATCTTACGTCAGCGTTGGCGTGAACGGAATGGCGTAAACGTTTTGCGTTAACGCAAAAATGTACTAATCGGTATCTTAAATTGAAATTGTATGTAAGAATCTTACCGTTTGCCGATTCTTTTTGTGCGTTTGCATCTTTAATTGCTTAGAGAGTTATTGAAAAATTGACTAAAGAAAATGCACAGTACCATCTAAACGAAAAACTCACTATATTAACAAAATATTTACAACTTAGAATAACAAATTTACAAATAGGATTTCATAAAAGCTCATTCCTCCGTATTCCATCAATTCTATTTATTTTATTTCTCGCTCGCGTTGAGATCGTCTGCTTCGATCAACGCCCGCTGTTGCTAGGATATCCACCAGTCACATGGTTTGGTTTATGAGCAGCAAAAGGGTTGCCATAGCTCGGTCTACTCTTATTATTAGTCTATGGCATTTAACTATAAATTGCTAGGTGAAAATTACCGCTATTTATTGCGCTACAAGCAAAGAAACAAAAAAGGTGAATACGAGATAAATTTTTTTGAGTTTTTCGTTTCTATATCGCTTTTTTTTTTTAATTTTTTCGACTCTTATTTTTTTCAAGCTAAAGATATTTGCTATTTCTTGCAATAAAGTGTTTTGCTAACATCGTATTAAAGAAAAAAAATCATTGCCTGCGTTGTAAAATGTGATATGTATTGTTGTTAAAATTAACAACACGTTGTTAAAATAAAATCACACAGATGTTTAATTTAATTCATTAGGTATACATTCCATTAATCGGCATGTAAAAGATCCCTTAGGTCGTTTGAGCTCTTGACAAAATTAAATTTCTTTTGCAGTTTCGCATCGAAAAGAGCTCAGGTGTCTCCATCTGGTGGAAACTGGACATCAAATTTTTCTCTGACATTCACATCCGCGCCTTAATGGTGGCATATGAATGACTGGATGCCATATGGTTGGTTCTCACTTGTTCCGCAAAAGGCTAAAGCCTCTAACACAGCCCCATTAGAAAAAAAAAAATGATAAAAAACGGCAATACGCCTTTTCCAATATTTAAAATTTTTTCGAACAGCTTTTACCCTTTGAGGAATAGTGACTTCACTTGAGAACCCCATTTATTTCTTGCTTCTCTTTTTTTATTTCAGCTAACTGGAATCATTGTGTCAGTTGGCTAAAGAAAAAAATTTATATATATAAAAAAATGGTTGCATCAAAGGAAGCCTCCGTCTCTCAAACAGTTAATAGTTTGTTCAAGCTTTTAATTGATGAAAAGGAATGATAATTATAAAATGGATAAGATTGGAAATATCATTCTATTTCGCATTATCAAAAGAATATTATAAATGTAAATCAATAAAAACTAATTCAAGCTTTTTAAATGAAACCTTGTTAATATTTTCGTTGAGAGAGTTGTGGGATTTTGCCTGAAATGTTGTTCAAATCGGACAGGGTTACGTTATATAACATTCATATAGTAATACATTCGACTCCATAGACATATTTGTCCTCATATAAATAATGACGATGATCGAGTAACCCGCGTGTTTCAACAATGAATTCGCACCACGGCATGATATGTAATTCGATAATATGTTTTGGTAATGCTTAACATGCAAGGAAAGACTTTGTGACAAGGCTGAACTCGATCCGATAACTTGAACAGTTTTACTGGTAAGACTGTGTCATATCAGAGGAATGAAGAAACGAAAACAATGAACGTTATCTACTGGAGTTTAGGGTTAATCCACTGGTGTTAGAGTTAAAATTTCAACTATCAAAATATCACCAAACAGGCAATTGCTTCGTTCAAATGAAGAAGAGTTGAAGCAATTTTCACGCGTCATGTCTTGACGGGTGACTTTCTAGTTTTCAAATAAAATGGCTTAAGTACAAATGTACATATTTTGCTGAAATATATTACAAAGCTTTAATATTTTATTAAATTATCGCATGCATTTTCCAAGTAATTTCTAGAACAGTTTTCGTTTTCCGTTTTTCTTTTAATGTGCCCTTCTTATTAATAGAAAATATTTCACTCATTTTCAGGAGGACAGAGGTTCACCCATGTTTGGAAACTTTGTGTGTGATAACTTTTAGTTTAATGTTAATTTACAAACTTTCAATAATTAATTTACCACTTAATATAAAATTTTTGTTAACTAATTTTAACTAATGGCTCCATTAATTTCAATTATTTGATTAATTTTAGTTAATTATCATATTTTAATAATCAGTTTTAATTGGATTTATCTTATCTTGTGTAACTATCAGCTACTAATTCTGCTTTAGCCTGCCTCCTCTTTTGAAGTTCGTGCAACCTTGGACCCCCCCCCTTAACAAAGTTCTAGCTACGTGCCTGCTTCTCTTCTGATTGACTAGAAAAAAAAGGGGAGGGGTGGAGTGTAAGAAAGAGAGAAGAACTTAATTTGCTCAGCATCTGTTAAAAATTTTCAATTTTAAGATTTATTTTTGAAAGAATAGAGATTTTTTCCCCAAAAGTATTTCCTTTTTGTTAAAATAACTTCGCTTTTCCAAGACACGTTCTTTTCTTGAGTAAGGGGTATGGATCCCCTGACACCTTCTGAACACCAGTGCCTGGTGCCCCCTAACGCAGGGTTCCTAAACTTTAATGATTGGCGGCACCCTTTGAAGAATTAAAAAATTTTCACCGTATCCTAGTCTAGTTTTAGATACATATTATTGATATCATGGGCACTTCGCGGCACCACTCACCTCTGGAACACACGACTTTGGAAATCCCTGATCTAACGTGCAGTAAACTCCCGATTATCCGCTGAATAGGGTGGCACGGTGACCGCGGATAAGCGAAAACGCGGATAATCCGAACAATGAGTGTAAAACAATACTACTGTATACAATAGCTAAAAAATATGAATAAAACTCAAACATACATTTAAGTTATAGCTAGAAACATTGCTACATTGCGTCTACTAACATTGAATGTAAAAAAATATACGCATTTAAAGCCGAAAACGAACAGTAACACAATCATAAGTTTAAAAAATATTTAATGACCGTTAAAAATTAATTAAAAAAATTGTGAAAAGACCCGCGGATAATCCGACCGCCGATAATCAGGAGTTTACTGTATTATAATTATTGTTATCACTATTATTATTTAACTAGAACATCGTTCGTCAAGATATGACTGGTGAACATTGCTTCTATATTTGAGCGAAACAATTGCCTGTTTGGTGATATTATGATAGTTGAAATTTCAACCTTGACTCCAGTGGATTTACCCTGAACTTCAGTAGATAGCGTTCCTTGTTGACCACTTTTTCTCTTCTTCCTTTTCCTTAAATGACAGTCTTACCAGTAAAACACTTTAGTTACCGGATCCAGTTCAGCCTAGTCAAAGTATAGCATTTCTCTGCATGTCAAACATTACCAAAACATAATATGTATCAAATTATCAGGCCGTGGCGCGAGTTTTATTGTGGATGACGTCAGGAGTGTTACTCGATCATTGGCTACTATATATATGATGATTCTTCTTCTTTTTTTCCCCTGAAAGTTTGGAAATTATTTGTGAGCTAATTAAAACCAAATAATAACTCTCTTTATTTATTTTTTTCCATTGGGAGGGGGGCAGGGCCCCCTCGGTCCCTTCCTTATACAGTGGCTCCCAAAAGTGTTCGTACGCCTACGACTTTCAATGAAATAGGCCCCTACCCATTAGTTAACATTATTTTTTCGGAATAGATATTTAATTATAAGATCTATGATTAATTATTTAAAAAACTGCATGAAAAATTGTAATGAAAGATTAAAACTCAATTTTTTAAAAATGAAAACCAAAAATGCCGGAAATTTTATCTTACAAAAGTCTTTGTGCACTTTAAAAAATGTCTATGTATTATTGAATAATCTAACTTTTTATTAAGTTAATTTTTAGTAGAATATAATTCAACATCCACAACAGCTTTTGAAAAAATAAAAAAAAAAATTCGATTCACTAGACGCAAAAGTTGAAAACCTTGTGCTTCTTATCGTTATCTTGATAAAAAACAAAGTTGTTTCCAATAACCAAATTTTTAGCTTTGAGTTTAAAATTTTTTTTTTAATATTTAAATAAACAGCATGATTCATTATTTCATCAAAAAATTTCAAACTACCAAGTCCTGATGCTGATATGCACCCTCACACAAGAACACCTTCACCGTCCTGATTAACTGATCCAACTAAGTTCTTAAGATTAACTTTCTCATTTTTCTTCTACTAACAATTATACAAAAATTTAACCAAAAATGTTGAATTCATTTTTTTTCTGTAGGTAAATGTAATTCAAAACGTTTTGTGCTTATTTATCAACGATTTTGCGACGAAAAGCGTAAGCTTTCTGCTTTTCGCACAAACAAGTAAATTTCTGCTTAAAGAGGTCCCATATTAATCCAGCTAATCAGAGAACTTGGCGAACAATTTTAGGTAAAAATTAAATGTTACATAAATGTTTTATTAAATTTTGCAGAAACTTTTACAGCTCTCAAATGTGTATTTTTCATAAATTTTATAACTGTAAATCTCCGATCACGCTTTGATAACTTTGCCGGTTGATTTTTTCTTACCTTTCTATTCTTTTATCCTATCCTTTTTTATCAAAGCATGTTTTAGTATAGAAAGGAATAAATTAACTAAATTAGAGACATTTCAAACCAATTTACCTCCACTATGAGGGAAAAATTCAAATTTCGAATGGTGTTTTGTTTTTTACGAATACCAGCCATTTTAAAGTAATAAGCAAAATATTAGGGAATAAATAAACAAAAAATTAAAGCCAAATGACTTTTAAGGGTCACACAATGCGAAAATAATAAAAAAATGACATATGATAATTTCAATAATGAATTTATTCGAAAATATTTGAGTGTACGATGACTTTTGTGGCGTGTTATTTCTCTGTCTCTTCGTTTTTTGACCCATTTCAAAAAAAAAAAAAAAAAGATCCGTCAATATTTTGAAAAAAAATACTGGGTTTTATTTAGAATGAAATAGGAATGATGTAAAAAAAAAAAAAATTGAACTTCACATTCGAATTCAGTTTTGCGTTATTTTAGTATTACTAAAAAATTTAAAAGTGTACGAACACTTTTGGGAGCCACTGTATACTCCCTTGTTGCTGGAAATTTTAGCAAATGACGGAAATATTTTTTTTTTTTTAATTTTGTGTTTCTAAAAGATTGAGTCATCTATTTTCCAAGAATATCTGTAGTAAAGGCGTTATATCAACAATATACAATATTAAAATCCACTCTTTATGGTAATTTTTCGGTTTTCAAAAATGAGTCAGATTTATCAATACAATTCCAATTTTTCCTCTTCCAAAACATTTCACGACGTAGGATTAATCTAATACAGTCACAAAAATTCAGCTAATGATAAGAAAAAAGAGGAGTTTGATATCAGTATCTTCAAAAATAAACACGGAGAAAGAGCTGTTTCACTCAAAGAAAGTTCGTTTGGAAATAACTTGATAACACTCCATCTAATCATTTCTTATATAAGGTATTTTCATCGATGCCGACAAAATAAAATTCGTGGTAAACATTGGGAACCGAGGAGATAACACATTTATTTAAGGAAGCCATTTCAGTAGAATTTAAATATTCTTCGTTCGACACAATTATTGTGAACATGTTGAAAGTGGCCGCTTTGGTAAGTTTCTTTTTAGAATATGCTAGATAAAATTGCAACACTTAAGTATGATTTAAATTAAATTACTCTGCAAACGAAAAAAAAAAAAAAAGCATAATCAGGTTCTGATTTTAGCAATTTATCAATCCTCCTACTTCGGTTAAAGTTGTTGTACTAACTTTTAATGATAATTCTTACCTTCATTTGTGAGTAATTAATTTTCTTTCGAAAAAAAGAAAGGAATTATTAATGCAAATGTATAAAAAAAAAGCTCCACTTTAACATTTTAAGCGAAAAATTTTTTTGCATCATATGTAGAGCGCGTGCAATTAATTCTTCGATAGTATTAGGGAATGGCGCGAAGCAATTTGTACGTCTTATTCAACGTTTTTACAATGAAATACGTTTACGGTTGTCTTTTCTGGCAAGATATCGCGTTTGGTGATTTCTCACTGCGAGCAATTATTAGCAGCACGTGAATTATTCATTAAATAAAGTAATATTTTTGGCGCTCCGCAAGAATTAAAAATTCGATCCAAAACAGTGTTGCCAGATTGAGGGAAATTTCCCCATTTTGGGGAAATCTGGTGCTCTCTGGGGAAATTTTGGGGAAATGGATTTTGAGGGGAATTCTTTGGGGAATAAATTTTTTCTTGGGGAAAAGAAATTGTGATTAAATTTGCGTCTTGACATCTAGTAGTTACATTCAAACAGCGCAGTGTTGCTAGATGGTCAAATCCAGATTTCCCCAATTCTCTTCCAACTTTTCCCCCAAAAAGCGATGTTTTCTATCAAAATTCCCCAAAATCAAAAATTATTTTTCCACTAATATTTTCATAAAATGAATCAACTTCCTCTAATATTTTTGTCTCTTAAAAATTTTTTTTTTCCCCCAAATAACCAAATTTTCTTATAAAATTCCCCAACTTCTTTTTTCTTCCCGTTTTCGCTTTTTTGAGCAATCACGATTGCTTATTGTTCTCATTTGACTGTTTTTGATGTTCCGTGCCTTTTTCAGCTTGGACCAGAAACCTCTGCAGCACCACCGCCCACCGTCCTCTGCAGGCGGCGCGGCGCGGCTGCTCCGGTCCTGAGCTATCCGCTTCTCCTGGTCGGAGACGTCCATGTCCTACACACACGCACGCTCACACACTCACACACATGCCTACGTGCATACACACAGGTCTACGCACACACACAAGCCTACACACATAACTATGCACACGTAACCGCCCAGGAGGAGAGGCAGGCTTGGGTGAGGGGGAGACAGGAGCTGTTTCTAGAAACAATAACTCCAATTAGTAGGGTCCTGTCTCAGTTCGTGATTGCGAAAAACATAATTTGAATTCAAAATTTCAGAATTCAAATTAATTTTAATTTTTTTTTTTTTTTTTTTTTTTGTCTTCTTTATCTTTATCTTTACTAATAATAAAGCTGAAAGTCTCTCTGTCTGGATATCTCTCTGTCTGTCAGGATCTCTGGGACGCGCATAGCGCACCGCTTGGCCTATTTTCATGAAATTTGGCAAAGAATTAGTTTGTAGCATGGGGGTGTGCACCTTTAAGTGATTTTTGGAATATTCGATTTGTTCTTTTTCTATTCCAATTTTAAGAACATTTTCCCGAGCAAAATTATCATAAGATGGACGAGTAAATTACCAAGATATCATAACGTGGAATTGTAACGTGGGCAAGCCAATTGGCGGGAAATTCATCATGCATTATTTGTAAATATACAGGAGAACCAAAAGACCTTTTAATTTTCTACTACGGGCAAAGACATGCGGATGCCACTAGTCATAAATACAAGCGCCTGACCGAGAGATAAGAAATAGCCAAATGTTTTATTTCTACTTGCATTTACTACTCTGCTTCTGTATGTACATTTAAACTATGATTTTTGTATATATTTATCCAAGAACATTTTCTTCATCACACTTATTTTTACCTGTTTCACGTATCAACTATTTACTCACACAGAACATTAATGCGAAATCCGTAGCATAATATTCCACACAATGCGAAATGCAAATTCCATAAAGTTGAGCAAAGCTAAACCAACGCTGTTTGATACAAACAATGTAACTACTACTTCTTGACGTGACAAAAAAAATTCTTTTTTCTCAGAGGGTTTTTTTTCCCCAGGTTTTCCCCAAGAAAAAAAATTTTCCCCAAAGAATTCCCCTCAAAACTCATTTCCCCAAAATTTCCCCAGAGAGCACCAGATTTCCCCAAAATGGGGAAATTTCCCCCAATCTGGTAACACTGAAACAGCGTTGGTTTAGCTTTGCTCACCTTTATGGAATTCGCATTTCGTATTATGTGGAATATTATGCTACGGAATTTGCATTAATAGTTCTGCGTGAGTTACTAGTTGATACGTGAAACAGGCAAAAAATAAGTATACGAAGAATGTTCTTGGATATATATATACAAAAATCATAGTTTAAATGCACATACAGAAGCATAGTAGTAAAATGCGAGTAGAAAAATTTTTTTTTGGCTATTTCTTATCTCTTGGACAGGCGCTTGTATTTATGACTAGTGGCACCCGCACGGCTTCGCCCATAGTAGAAAATTAAAAGGTATTTTGGTTCCCCTGTATATTTACAAATAATGCATGATGACTTTCTCGCCAATTGGCTTGCCCCCGTTACGGTTCCACATTGTGATAACTTGGTAGTTTAGTCATCCATCTTATGATAATTTTGCTCGAGAAAATGTTCTTAAAATTTCAATAGAAAAAGAACAAAATCGAATTTTTGAAAAATCGCTTAAAGGTGCACACCTCCATGCTACAAACTGATTCTTTGCCAAATTTCATGAACATCAGTCGACCTGTCTAGGTGCTATGCGCGTCACAGAGATCCTGACAGACAGAGAGAGAGAGACTTTCAGCTTTATTATTAGTAAAGAAGGTAAATAAAGATAAAGTCAAAAAAAAAGCGAAAATGGGAAGAAAAAAAGTTGGGGAATTTTATAAGAAAATTTGGCTATTTGGGGAAAAAAATTTTTTTCAAGAGACAAAAATATCAGAGAAAGTCGATTCATTTTATAAAAATACTAGCAGTACCCCCACAGCGATGCCCGTGCTAAAAATTTAATAGAAGTCCATTGAATAAAAAAAATTGACGCCCCCTCCCCCTCTGATGTGAAATGATCGTTTTTCTTTGTATAAAATGCGCACACACCTTTTCAAAAAAAAAAAAAAAAAATATATTTAAGTTTCTTTGGAATTTAAAACTTTTCGTCAAATCATTAAATTAAATTTACAGTTGCTTTAAAACTCTATTTAGCGAGTGATGCGGTTTTTACTGCAATTTAAAATATTTCGCCAAATAAACAAAAAAAGACATCAAATAATATCGTTCAAATGTAAAAATAATTCCGCAGCTCTATTGTTTATCACCAAACTTGCCCAGCAACCATGCTATCATAATCCATTCGTCTAACGAAAAGCAAAAAAACATCCCGTTGAACATTCAAAAAATCATCGTCAGAAAAAAAGAAAATGTCGTACATTTCACTCGGATAAAAACAAATCAAAAGTTTCTTTTCTTTCAAAACAAATCGCCAAAACAATGAATTACATTAACGGTTGCCTTAAAACAATAATCCTAGACTGAACTGCTCAGCGCCTAACGTGCCAAGCGACCGCGCTACCGGAACCCAGCCCTTTTGCGAGTGAAGCGGATGTTTTTTCTTTGGCAATAATAAATAAATGTTTCGCCAAACAAACAAAAAGGTTAAAATCACATTAACAGTAGCTTTCAAATCTTCATATATTAAAAACTGCTTGCCCGGTTTACCTTGAGAACAAAAATTGTGTCAAGTGTGTCAATATTCAACACACATTGTCAAAAATTATGTCAATATTCAACAATTAATTAAAAGAATAACTTAATAATTTAAAGAATAACTTAAATAAAAGAAACAAAACACCATGCAAAATTACCAGGTCGAGAGAGATCTGGAGTAAAAAATCTCGCTTTTTCCAATGCTGTCAAAAAGAAAACTGTGGGACAATTTCTTCACTTTTCACTGATAGATTTTATGAAGAAAGTATTGCATAAATTTCAGCTAAGCCTAAAAAAGTTCGAGCTATAAACGCAAATTACTCCCGCCGTAATTAAGTTAGAGCATTGAAATAAATTGTTTAGAACGCAGAAAATTCTGCCCTTTTTAACGATATATAATATTAATATGTGCAAGTAATTTTTCACCCCTTTAATAGCCAATAATAGGCAATTTACGTGAAATTTGGGCCTACATTTGAATAAAAAAAAGAACTATTTATCGGATTTTTTCGAATTATAGCCTATAACTCAGTAAAAAAGCACCTTTCATGTAGTGAAAGAATTTTTCAAATAGGTGCAGTGGTTCCGGAGATTACCTCGAACATGTATAAACACACAAAAATTCGCCCTCTCTCTTTATAATATTAGTAAAGATTAGTGGAAAAATAATTTTTGTATTTGGGGAATTTTGATAGAAAACATCGCTTTTTGGGGAAAAGTTGAGAGGGAATTGGGGAAAGGCACCTATCCGCGGGGTGAACGGGGTGTTGTACCCACGGACAAAAAAGATGGTTTTTAAGAAAAAATTTTTGAAGTTGAAAGCTTTTAGATTTTCGCCTGACAAAAATTGCCAATTTAGATGATAAGTTGTAGATTCTGTCAGAAAATTTTTCTGGTTGATTATCTATTCCCAGAAACCAGCAAAAAATGAAAAGTAAATTTTGTCCGTGGATACAGCAGCTTCCTCTAATAATTTAAAAAAAAAAAAATGAATAGGCTAATCGAAAAAGCATATTTAGAATGAAATTTTACCCAAAAAATATTTGTCCTCTCCTTCCCTTTATCGAGATATAAGGTTTTTAAGTTTTCACTGTTGACGTGCCAACGCATCTGATTATTTTTCTGTGTCATTACTGCTTCGTACCCATCAATGTTACGGATTTAGATTTGTATAAAATGTGAATGAAAGGTAAACGTTCCCAAAACATTGTTGCTCTTTATGTGGGAGCTCTTTATCTTGGCAGGCAATTAACTTTATAAACTGCTATTGTATTTTCGTTCTTTTTTTTCGTCCCCCCCCCCCATGATTACAAAACTGGGGGACGATTAAAAAGATGTTCACACCTCAGTCAGAGTGAGTATCTTTTTAAAAAATGCATTTTAAAGAAAGATTTTTTTTTTTTTAAATGTGAAGAAAGAGTTAAACAGGATTAGGTAATATTTTCTTTAATATTTAAGTTAATCACTTATTGTTGTTACTTCTTTTCATTTCTTTTTTTAGGTAATATTTGCCAGCGTTGTTGTGAGCGGATGTAGGTACAAAGACTCGGAATGCGCCGACTACGTAGTTGTTGAGCAACATGCAGTAAGTATTGACGAAAAGGGGGGGGGGGGGAGAGGGGTAGTGTGTGAGAATCATCTTCAAAAACTCAGGGATGGTCATGTTCTCGAGTTCAAGCATTAATCAAACTTAATGATTTACTGAACTTGAAATTGAAAATACTTTTGCACGAAATTTTTTTGAAATGCAGTCCAATTTGCTTATAACGAGCTCTGATTTAACGAAAACCCGGATTTAGCGAGGAAATCAGAAATACTTGGTTGATATAATGTTAAATCTATGGGAGCATAATTCGCTTTTAACGAGGAAACCCCGCTTAAAGCGAGCAATATTTTTGTGATTCGTAAAATTTTCTATTGATTTCCAGCTCAGCTTATCCTGTTTTGGTAAATTTTCTTTAACATTCCAAAGTCAATCAAAGTTACTGGTAAATCATAAATCTTGATAACAAGCTATAATAGCACTTTTTAATTTGTGGAGCAAAGAATCATTTAAAAATTTTATATATGTGTGTATGTGTTTTCCTCAAAAACAATGACCTAAGACAGAGACATTTACACAATTAAAAGCAAAGTAAAAAATAACCTATTTTGTGCTGTTCAGTGATTAAAGATAAGAAGAGAAAAAGAAAGTTTAATGAATTTTTATGGTTTTTTTTTTTTTTTTAAATCACGGACTCGCTCTTTACGAGCACTCGGTTATATCGAGCGAAAATCACGGTCCCTTTGTGCTTGTTATAAGTGAGTTCGACTGTACTTTAGTTTTTATATCCCAAACTAAAGCACGGTCCTAAAAGGGGGATAGCCAATGATAACCCTAAATAGAACAAAATGGTTTCTTTCATCTTTCGATCACGCAAGTTAGGGCAAAAAAAAAAAAAAAAAAAAAATCAGGCAAAAAAAAAAAAAAAAAAAAAAAAAAAAAAAACGAGCTGATGTGTGCATCACACGACTTCCTTTTACGCCACTTGAATGATAATAGGGCCTTGGAGTAAGCAAAGAAACACTTTAAATATTTTCACTCCAAGTTTGTCGCGAACCGAAACAAAAACGTTTTATTACGTTACGGATTAATGTAAAAAAAACCTGCCAAATTTGTCGCGAAGTTGGCGACAAAAATTGGCGACCAAAAGCTTGGCGATATATTGCTAAGTGTTTGCTAAATTATAACACCACTTGAGTTTGAACTGAAATTTACAATGGTTTTCCTCCAAAAAGGTGTAAAAGACCCCCTTTGGAGTATCCAAATGCAACCAAAAAGGGAGGTGCACAACTAGAACCCTCTAAGAGTCTACGCACCAAATTTCAACTTTCTAGGACATACCGTTTTTGAGTTATGCGAGATACATATGCACATACACACATACGCACATACATACGTACATACGGACGTCATGAGAAAACTCTTTGTAATTAATTCAGGGATCGTCAAAATGGATATTTCGGGTGTCTATACGTTTTTAGGCATGTATCCACGTGTGGTCGGGTTGAAAAAAAAATCCCTATATTCATTCGGGGACGAGCAAAATGGAAATTAAGGTCGATTTTTGTGTAAAAACTTTTCGCGAATACAATACTTCCTTTACTGAGGAAAAGGAAGTAACAATGAAAATTGATTTCTTATGAACCCTTAAAGAACTGATCGCAGGGATGGGATAGTATCGATCCTTTTTTAGAAGGTTTGGAAAGTTCAATCGTAACTGATCGTAGAAAAATATGAGATATTGTGGGCGTATTTTCCCCCGGGATTTGAAATGCATTTACAAAAGCAAAGAATGAGCTAATATTGGAGTTTCTTATGTCGCCCAGTAATTTGATTTTGTCTCTTCTAGGCGACATATTTTTTTCACTAGGTGACATCAGGATAGAATTAAGGCATGAGCACATGGGGCTCAGGTCTAGGGCTTCAAAATGAGAAGGGGCACCAAATCTGTGGTTGAAGTAGGGCCTGATTACTGAATAGGCCAACTAGGCATGGCCTAAGGCCCCTGCTCTTTAGAGGGCCCCATAATGGCCAAAATTGTTTTTATGCAATGGCTAAAATTGTAAGGTTTAACTACTTAGGGGCCCCGAAAAAAGCGTTTGGCCTATCCCCCTGATACATTAATCGGGCCCTGGGTTGAAGTTTTTCTTTTTAAATAAGTATTTTTTTATTGCACTAGAGCCAGATGTGTAAATTAAAAAAAAAAAAAAATTTATCCTTAAAATTTGAACCCTCTTTTGCAAATTCCAAGGTCAATATGTTTTATTACTTCAATGTATGTCTATAGTTCGGGCAAAACCCATAGATGTAGTATTAACTATCTATGATCTAACTTAGTTATAATACATCTATGATCTAACCTGGCACCATTGGGAAGGATACGCAGATCCTAATCACAGCATTATGACACTACTAGGTTATATTCGCCTCAACTACAGTTAAACAAATTCTTGTGTTTCCTATCAAAGTAAATAAATCAACAAAAATTAAAAAATGTCTGCTCAAAAAAAGAAGATACTGAAACCTAACATATATATAATGAAACGTTATCGTTTGATCCAAAAAAAAAAGAAAAAAAAAAGATGCTCATTAAATGATTAGCCTAGAAACCGCAAATAAATGCTCTGCATTTATTAGAATGAATGTTAGAAAATATGAATTTTGTTGAATTTCTAGGATTTACTGATTTAAAAAAAACGTATAAAAAATAAAAACAGCTGTTTTGTATTTTATTGAAGGATTATGAAATTCGTTCCTATCCAGCGTTGACCTGGGTGATGACAAGCGAAGAATCTCGAGTACCAAGAATTGCTAAATTCAAAACATTCAGAAGGCTTTTCAATTATATCAGCGGCGAGAACGATCAAGGTAAGTTGTACTATTTGATTTTCTTATGAATACAACAGCTTAACTGTCACAAACCGTACAATCTTTTCATCTACAGTTGGGGCAAACCTAGCCTGGCAGCATTGTGAGGCTACGCAGACCCTAATCACAGCATTACGACTCTGACAAGTTTGGTTTGCCCCAACTATAGATATATTCTGGAACTTGAATATAAATCTTATTCAAAAACACAGTAATTGCACTTAACTTTTTCTTCTTTGTGCATTGAATTAATAATACGGTAGAAACTACCATGCTTATTTATCCTCATATAAATAATAATCGATGATCGAGTAACCGGCGTGTTTCAACAATAAAACTCACGCCACGGCATGATAATTTTATAACATCTTTTGGTAATTCAGTAAGTTACCGCCCATTAGCCAGAGCTAAGTCAGAAATACATGAAATACACCGCCAGCTCAGTCAATTCCAGCCGAGGACTGCAGTTTCGTGCTTATTAGCACTCATCAGCCCGGCATAGGAGTGACTGAGCTGGAGGTGGAAAACCATTTAAGGAAGCCAAGAGTGCCAAACAAACTGGTAGCTAATGCAGAATTAGCACTGATCAGACGAGTGACCGAAACAATGGTTCGGTTCAACTCGAATATTGAAGGCAAGGCAAGTATATTCAGTAAGTTACCGCCCATCAGCCAGGGCTAAGGCAGAAATACATTAAATACACCGCCAGCTCAGTCAATTCCAGCCGAGGACTGCAGTTTCGTGCTTTTTTCCACCTCCAGCTCAGTCACTTCTATGTCAGGCTGATGAGTGCTAATAAGCACGAAATAGTAGTCCTCGGCTGGAATTGACTGAGCTGGCGATGTATTTAATGTCTTTTGGTAATGTTTAACATGGAAGGAAAGGCTTTATTGTAACAAGGCTCAACTCGATTCGGCAACTTAACAGTTTTACTGGTAAGACTCATTTAAGGGGAATGAAGAAACGGAAAAACAGTCAACAATGAATGCTACCTACTGGAGTTGAGAGTTAATCCACTGGAGTTAGGGTTACCATTTCAAATATCAAAATATCCCCAAACAGGCAATTGCTTCGTTCAGATGCAGAAGTGTAGAAGGAATTTTCACCCGTCATACTTTGACGGGTGACTTTCTAGTCTGTTAAATAAAAAGCAATACAAATAAATTCAATATTTTTTAATCGGAAAACTATATTTCGGGCAATTATAACCATGACTGCAGAATCGGAGTAGGACAGATTTCGGGGTAAAGGAGTCTGAGTTGGGAGTTGAAGGTTTAAAATTCCAAAAGTCGGAGTCGGAGCCGGTCATTTCCCCTCAAAAACCCGCAACTCTGCTAGTGCTTGCGGAGTAAGGGTCAAAGTGAGTTTGGGGAAAAGGAGGCGGAGTCAAAGCTCCGGTGCTCGTTGTGTCACTATTGTTGCCGGAGTGAGTGATTAGATTTTTGAAAAAACAATTTTAAAATGTACTATACGTAATCATATTGCACTTAACCAACCATATTGCACCTAATTCCATAAAATATCAAAATGAAATATTTATTTATGTTTTTTTAGGTATAAAGATCAATATGACTGTGCCTGTCCGAATGAGATCTACAAAAACTGATGGCAAAACCACACTTGAGATGAGCTTTTTACTACCATCGGTGGTTTCATCAAGTCCTCCTGTTCCCAATGATAAAAGTCTCACTGTATCTGCAGAAGATCCCACTTTATATGCTGTTAGGTAAGAAAAAGCCCGATGGCATTGAAAAAATTTGCAAATAAGTTATGAATCAATTGATTTCATTCCAACTCTGCATTAGCTTATAACGTAATATCATGCAAGAAGAAAAAAAAAAGGCGTAACTTCGAACACATTTCCTTTAGAAAACAGTGGCCCACAAAGTTGATCCATATGGCCTGTTGTTCTGTTCATTCAATTGCGAATTGAAAACGATGTTCTGAAAACTTCCAAAACGACCGATTATTATCGTTCGACATTGAGAATGATTGCTGAAAATGTGGAGCCAAATGGTCTAAAATTGGTCGCTGTAAGACATATGAAAGCTTGGTATTGATAAAATAAGCATATACCTACTTATAGTTACATTAACAAAGACAAAAAATTCCCAGTTTATAATTTTTCTTCTTTTTTTGAATGTACTAGCGATACCCGCACGGCTTTGCCCGTAGTAGAAAATTAAAAGGTCATTTAGTTCGCCTGTATATTTACGAATATTGAATGATGAATTTCTCGCCAATATGGCTATGTTCATTTGCTCGCCTACGTTACGGTTCCACGTTATGATAGTTTGGTAATTTACTCTTCCACGTTATGATAATTTGCAGGGTAAAAATTTTTTAAAATTAGAATAGAAAAAGAACAAAATCAAATTTTTGAAAAATCGCTCTGAGGTGCACACCCCCATGCTACAAACTAATTCTGTGAAAAATTTCGTGAAAATCCACGAAATCCGCATAGCGCCTAAATCGCCGAACGATTTAGGCGCTATGCGCGTAACAAAGATCCAGACAGAGAGACTTTCAGCTTTTTTTATTAGTAGAGATTAGAGTTAAATAAAAGCGCTTCTATTAAAACTACTTCTAAAAACTACGCATTTTGTTCCGCACTTTAAGCATAAGGACAAGAAAATTCTTCAGCACTTAAATTAGAAGTCGCAGTCAAAAATGATTAATGTGGGCAGTTTGTTCCTGCGAAACAACTAAACTCGTAGTCCTTTAGAAGAAGATATACATTTAAAGAACATTCTAATTTTACCACAAGAAAACATATCATTGCTTAACTGAGAGATTTCTAAATGCTATTTTTAAAAGTTGTTCTTTAATTGACATCTGATTTAGTGTTACAAATAAATACACTGTTGTGTCAGAAGAGGACTTTTTTAATTTTGTATCCCCTTTTAGAGAATGTTTCAATGTGAAAAACGTTTTTATCATACACAGGGAAGCAAAATAAATGCAGAACCTAAGTAAGAAGAACTGTCAGATATTTGAGTCGATCTTTGAGCACTTTATTCCATAATGATCTCAATAAAAAGGTTTTTTTCTAAATTGACAAAAGCTAAACAAAGAATAACCACAGGGTTTGTTCCTTGTTGAATATATCTTGCATTCATTTTCTAGCTATCATTTTAGTGTGTAGAAATGTGTGCTTCTATACTTTGCTGCTGTGTTTTCGTTTTTGTGATGAACTATTGAACAACGTCAAACTAAAACACTTCTCTCAAGTTTTATTATATGTGTAGTCTTATTTCTTTTCTCCACTTTTTTTTTTTTTTTTTCATTTTCTTTGTTTGTTACTTATTACTTACTTCACAAGGGGATTGCCAACTTCTTGCGCATTTTACAAGAGGTTCGCTAGGGATAAAAGGTTGCGAACCGCTGGCCTATAGTAACAAATTTATGAGAAAAAAGCATATTTTTTACAGAATTTGTAATGGGTTTTTTTCCTTCAGTCAAAAGTAGTACTTTTTGTCACTGAAATTGATAGAATAAGCAAAAAAAAAATAATAATAATAACTTGGATTCAGAAAATACTTTCATTTTCCCAACAGTTATTTTTAATCAATTTTTTAAAATGTCCGAATTTTGAAACACGGCGTGATCTTGATGACGTCACAAATGATGCTCTTTGGCGCATCTTTCTATCGCGTTTCCACGTTATGATAATCAGGAAGCGAATTAAAATTGCGCTCTACGCTTGCTATCAACCCTATCATTGCCAATACACGTTAATAAAGATGCGAATTAAATATTGTGCTATGTGAATGGCAACATTGAATGGCATTTCATCATTTGTGATGTCATCGGACAGAAGCGTAAACATTGGAAGCGCACCGACTTAAGTAATTTTCTTAAAATATTAAACTTAAACAAATTATTTAAAAAATGGTCAGATCCTATGTCTTTAAGCATGCTCTTTCAGAAAAAAAATACTTTTAAAATTTTGGAAATGACCCCATTGCCTGTGAGGTTCTTCATTGGAATACAACATTTAGTTTCTCTTGAATTATTAAATTTCATCAACTTAGTATTGTTATTGTTATTATTTTAACTATAATTAATTTACAATTGCTGACAAATTTATGAAATGAATGAAAATCATTCAGTTGGTGACATTTTAGTTGTAAATTATTTGCTCCACAGGACATTCAAAGGATACGTTTGGAGGGAGAAGACTTGGGCTGAAGAAGCTGCCAAACTGTCTGAAAGTTTGAGGAATGACGAAACAGTAGATAAAAGTTATTACTATCAAGTTGGATACGACGCTCCTTTCGAATTCTTTGAAAGGCGGAACGAAATTTGGATGGTGAAACCGAACGGGGAAAATTTCTCTAATGAAGTGCCTGACAATAAATAAGAACTTGTTTCATAAGATATGAAGTTGTTTCTTCTTAAAAACAGGTACATTTAGATGAGATAACACATAGGTACAAGCTACAGTGGCTCCCAAAAGTGTTCGTACACTTTGAAATTTTTTAGTAAAACCAAAATAACTCGAAGCTGAATTCGAATATGAAGTCCAATATTTTTTCACATCATTCCTATGTCATTCTAAATACAACCCATTGGTTTTTTCAAAATATTGACGGATCTTTTTTTCGAAATGGGTCAGAAAACGAAGAGACAGAGAAATAACACGCCACAAAAGTCATCGTACACTCAAATATTTTCGAATAAATTCATGATTAAAATTATCACATGTCGTTTTATTAATATTTTTGCATTGTGTTGACCCTTATAAGTCATTTGGCTTTAATTTTTTGTTTATTTATTCCTTAATATTTGCTTATTACCGTAAAAAGGCTGGTATTCGTAAAAAACAGCAAACACCATTCAAAATTTGAATTTTTTTTCAAACAGTAGTGGTAAATTGGCTTGAAATGTCTCTAAATTAGTTAATTTATTTGTTTGTATAGTAAAGTGCTCGATAAAATGCTTTAAAGAAAGGAATCGGACCGAAAACAAGGTAAGAAAAGGTCAACCGGCAAAGTTGACAAAACGTGATCGAAGATTTAAAGTTAAAAAAAATTATGAAAAATACACATTTGAGTGTTGTAAAAGTTTCTGCAGAGTTAAATGAAACATTTTATATTTAATTTTCACCTAAAATTGTTCGCCAAGTTCTCTGATTAGCTGGAATAAATGGGTCCTCTTCCCGCAGAAATTTTCTTGGTCGTGCGTAAAACAGAAAGCTTACGCTTTTCGTCGCAAAATCAATGATAAATAAGCTAAAATCGTTTTAGAATCATGTCTTACTTACAGATAAACATTAATTTAACATTTTTGGTTAAATTGTTGTATAACTGTAAGTAGAAGAAAAAATTAGAAACTTAATCTTGAGAACTTATTTGGATCAGTTTATCAGGACGGTGGAGGTGTTCTAGTGTGAGGGTGCATATTAGCATCAGGACTTGGTAGTTTGTAATTTTTTGATGAAATAATGAATCATGCTGTTCCTTTAAATATTTTAAAAACCAATTTTGAACTCTTAGCCAAAAATTTGGTTATTGGAAACAACTTTGTTTTTTATCAAGATAACGATAAGAAGCACACGGTTTTTAACGTTTGCGTCTAGTGCCTCGAAAATTGTCCTTAAGTTTAGAAAATACTCCCTCAATCTCCAGATTTTAACTTAATGTAACGTATTTAGAGATATCTGGAGGCTAGATTACGAAAATAGGGCTTTAAGACGAAAATAGAGCTAGAAACAGTGAGACTCGAAGTGTGGTTGAACACTTACTCAGAAATTACGCAAAAAAAAGAAAGAAAAAGAATGAAATGTATTCCCAGACGTTTAAAAGGTGTTATGAATACTGTATGATATTCTAATAATTAATAACTTAATCAAAAGTTAGATTATTCAATAATATATAGACATTTTTTAAAGTGAACGAAGACTTTTGTGAGATAAAATTTCCGGCACTTTTTGGTTTTTTATTTTTAAAAAATTAAGCTTTAATATTTTTTTAAAAACTTTTCATGTAGTTTTGTTAAAACTTGATCATAGATTTTATAATTAAATACTTATTCCGAAATATTAATCCTAACCAATGGATTGGGGCCTATTTCGTTGAAAGTCGTAGGTGTACGAAGACTTTTGGGAGCCACTGTATATTGCATAGGCATACACATGCTCAGTGCAGATAAGTTTAAAACTTAAATGATGCAAGTTGGCGACGCGACTATTAGCAAATCGGTCGATTACTGATTAATTGGCCGATGCCGCATAATTTATATTTAAAGCTGTAGGCTAGCAATTCGAAATAATGATACAGCCACAGGCTACCAAAGTCTCAAAAAATGGAAACCACTTTTGCACTATCGATAGCCTTTTTTTTTTTAAGTATGCACGCAGTGAAAAAGTAAAATAACCTATATGCTATTATATAATAATAGTAACAACAAATTCAAAAAATATGATGCTCTACAAAACCAACAGAAGACAAATTTTACTGGGTGTATTTTTTAAAATAAAGATATAGGCATGCAACAAAATTAAATATTTTAAAACTTTTTAAATATAATACAAATGTAGGCAATTATAATTGAATGAACGCAAATGTAAGGGTAACACGCCCAGTAGTTGGCAGGTCACCGGTGGTTGGCACTTCCAACAAAAATGTCCTAAAAAAAGATTCATATCCAATCTTTTTAACCCCCGACACACAAAGGAAGGGGGTTATAAGTTTGATGTGTCTGTGTATCAGTGTGTCTGTCTGTGGAGCTCTAGCTTCTAAACGGGTGGACTGATTTTGAAAAAAAAAATAATAATTTTTTTCCGCGTCTGATAGAATGTGTTCGGAACTTCCATGTTTCATAGAATTCGAATTATAACGTTTTTTAAAAGCAAATTTTAATAACGGCAAAGCCTTGATTCACGCGATTGATAACCGATATCATTGTTAGCCGACAAGGAAATTAAAAACAATGATTTTAAATGTTTATCTGTTGCCAGTTTCTATTTAATAGCAAATAAAATACTTGAAATTGATTTTTAATAATATAAGAATTTCAAAAGGATTTTCAATTTTCTCTCTTAATTCTACAGTTGCTACTCAATCGGGGTTTTTTAAATTTTTTAATTTTATAAAATATAAGCTATATACCAACTGATTGTACATTTATAATTTAAAGATTTTAACTTCGATTCATGTTACTAAATGATAGCAGTGCATAGAAAAGAGACAAACAGACAGGGGGTGCCCCTTCCCCAAAGAGCAAGGACGCATCTCCTAAAGATCAAGATGACCCCCCCCCCCCCCCCACCCATAAAGTACCGATACTTTTGCAGCAACAATATTATATAGGCTGTATTATTGATTTGAATCCTACAGAATCTATTGTTACATTTTTAAGAGAAACAATAAAAAACCAATACGTTTGGCCATCACAGTCAGTTATTGCGACTATAGAGAATCGTCTCATTTTTTACGGTCCCTTAGAATCATCGGGTAATGTTCCTTTTTCTGTGGAAACAGCTATAATTCGTAATATCAAAACTGCATACCGACTGATGAAACAGAAATTATCTCAATATTTTTTTCCATGTATTCCAATTTTTTTTTCTCTGAAATACTTTTTCAATGTCTAGATATGTGATTTAACATTAATTTATGTAAAATTACTTTCTTTAAACTAACATTAATTACGATTATTAATGTTGTCATTTGCTAACATTTAATTAATGTTAACATTTATTTAATTAATTGTTAACATTTTCGTCCAGATAAATTATAACAGGTAGCTCGGTACACAAAAGATCAGTGCAGTGGAAGATCCTTATATTTGGTGGAAAGAACAAATTAGGTAATATATGAAGTTTTAAAAGTTTTCCGTTTAAATGATCGGATTGTTAATCGGTCGGAGTTGACTTCGTTCTCTGATCGGCTGGATTACAGTAACGTAGTGGCTTGGCGACTTTGGCTATAAACAATAGCCAAGTTAGTTGCGTGAGCATTTGTTTACATTTTAAAGCTACTGTTAATGCAATTTATTGTATTTTTTGTTTCTTTGGCGAAATACTTTAAATTGCAAATAATTGTTTTTCGTTTTTAAAGAGTGTTTAGTCACTTTAGTTGAAGAATGTGTTTATTTTACATCGGGAAGTGGGGGGGGGGGGGGTGATTTTCGATCGACGGTAACGATTTGAGCCAAGAAACAAATGTTGCTAGGTACGGTACTTTCACGGGACCTAAAATCGTTGCTTTTAAGAAATGTGTGAAAAGGCTTCACTCTTTCGCTCTACGTTTTATCTGTTCTTCGTTGACATATCACAGTAGAAAATTTCATTACAATAAAAAAAATTTTGAAAAGAAAATAGAACCAACTTCAAAATTGCTCTAAAAAGTGAAAAATAATTTTATTCTTTAAACACCATCGATAATGCTTTTAAACTCAATTTTTGAAGTTGGCGCAGAAACAAAACGTAAAATCCAGTGTAACCAGGCTTCGTTCATATTTTTTTTCAGAAAAGCATCCAAAGTTACGAATGAAAGATTTATATCGTTATTCAAATACTAGCCGCCTGCGGCGACCAGCTGGTCCGCTTTTTTACGCCATTCGCCTTTTTGCGCCAGGGTTGGCGCCTTCGACGGCAGCTTGGAAAATTTAGCGACGGTATTAATCAATGTTTTTCTCTATATTATCAATATTATCATTCGCCTTTTTACGCCAATGTTGCCGCCTTCGGCGGCAGCTTAAATAAACTTTGTGGCGGGTATCAATGAATCTATATCTATCTATATCATTAGTAGTTTGAATAAAATATTTTCTAGATCTATCTCCAGTTCCGTCGTTCGGAGTATTATTAAAGGAGGGGGAGGGGAGACACAAACGGCGTACTCTTCATGCAAATTTTGTAAAAAAATAACAAAAAGCACTCCACTTTTATGTGAAAGCATTGTTTTTTCGAAGTCATGGTGTGTGTGTGAGGGGGGGGGGGGCATTGACGCCTCGTTGAAGTTCCTTAAATGACGGGCATGTCTCTTTCTTTGCTGTCCATTTACTGTATCGACCTCTATATTTGTTTATCTATCTATACGATCTATGCATATCTATCTCTGACAGTAATTAACAATCTTTTTTTTTATTTATATAAGTTTTAATTCGAAAAAAAACATTTTTTGTCCACTAAATCTCAATCTCTGTATTTACCTAATGCCGCCTTCGGCGGCTATCTACCTTTACGATCTATCTCTAAGTTTTCCTATCCATCTCTATTTATTTTGACTTCCCCGCTCATCTATCTATACATATAATAAAATAAGATGTTTGTGTGTGTGTGTGTGTGTGTGTGTGTGTGTGTGTGTTTGTGGCGCGCATCCCAGGAAAACAGTAAGGCCTAGAAAGATGAAATTTGGTATACAGGTGCAGTTTTTGCTGAAAAAGTGCACCTCGGGCTTCGATTTTTGATATTTTTATTAGAAAAAAAGTTATTTAATGTTTTATGCGTTTTTTTTGCACTTTTTTAGTACTTTTTACCTCACAGACCCCGAACCAATCGCACTACACAAATATTTTTTGTACTATAATGTAGGAAATTTAGTTTTAAAATATGATGATTGAAATAATTTTGAAGATAGAGCAATTTTTGTATTTTTTATTGATTTTTGAAAAAAACCTTTATTTTACATTTTTTTCTGGGTTTAGTTTTTTTCGAAACCCATCCTGCGACAAGTATTGAACCCTCAATTCTAAAATTTTAGTTGGTAATAGTAAAAACATTCCGCCCTCTTCAGAAGAAAAAAGTTTTGAAAAATACGAAATAGTTTTTTTTTTTTACAATTTTTTTAATGGCAGAACACAACGCGCGCTGTTCGCTTGCCGGCTGAGTTCCGAGTTTACCTCATCACGTGATCCAACTGAAATCGTTTGCCTTCTCTTCACCTTTCTTTTTTTTTTTTTTTTTTGCAAGAGCTACTTTTTGAACACTACGGAGAACAAAGAGCTTTTATTTTTGAGGGCTATTTTGATTAAATAAATAAAGTCCGCGATTTTTTGCATGATCTTCGTTTCTGTTACGAATTGGCGGTTAGGTTAGGTAGATACAGAGATAGATAGAGGTTGAGTGGACAAAAAAGGTTTTTGTTTTCGAATTAATACTTATATAAATAAAAAAAGATTGTACTGTCAGGAGGTAGATATGCGCAGATCGTATAGATTGATAGATAGACAAATATAGAGTTCGATATAGCAGATGGACAGCAAGAAAGAGGCATGTCCGTCATTTAAGGAATTTCAACGGGGTGTCAGTGCCCCCCCTCCCCACACACACCATGACTTTGAAAAAACAATGCTTTCACATAAAAGTGGAAGTGCTTTTTGTTATTTTTCGACAAAATTTGCATGAAGAGTACGTCGTACCCCCTCTAAAAATATTCCAAACGACGGAACTGGAGATAGATCTAGAAAATATTTTATTCAATCTACTAATGATATACATAGATATAGATTGATTGATACCGCCACGAAATTTGTTTAAGCAGCCGCCGAAGGCGGCAACATCGGTGTAAAAAGGCGAATGATAATATTGAGAAAAAAGAGAAAAACGTTGATTAATACCGTCGCTAAATTGTCTAAGCAGCCGCCGAAGGCGGTAACTCTGGCGCAAAAAGGCGAATGGCGTAAAAAGGCGGACCAGCTGGTCGCCACAGGCGGCTAGTTTCCTAATAAAAACAAAGATCACTCAAAAAACCGCTTTTTTTTATTTAAATAGAGCAAAAAAAAAAGTTATCTCCAAAATTTCCCGTAGTGTGCAAAAAGTAACGAAGTAAAGTAAGTGACGAAGAAAAAGAAATCTCGCTGTTTTTATTGAATTAAATGCGCACATCTATGAAATGTAACGTAATATAGATACAGCAAAAGGTCCAGCTTGGGGGGGGGGGGAGGAATGGAAAAAGAAATAAATGCAAACAAAAAAAATTAAACAAAAAAAAAAGGGGGGAAAGAAAAAAAAGCAAGCACTGCCGGAAAAACACGTGGTCATCACGTCATAAAATGTAGAAGTAAGCTATATAGTTAAAAAAAAAAGTTAACATTGTTTCCGATTAAGATTCCGTCGTAAATATCGAATCGAAATCCAAGTAGTGACGTCAGAGACATAAAAGATTGAAGAACGCTTTTTTCGACCGATGCGTAGAAAGACATGATGTGTTCAGCATTAAAAAAATTGTAAAAAAAAAAAAAAAAACTATTGCGTATTTTTAAGAACTTTTTTCTTCTGAAGAGGGCGAAATCTCTTTACTATTACCAACTTAAATTTTAGAAATGAGGCTGTGATACTTCTCGCAGGATGATATTAGAAAAATATAAAATCCAGGAAAAAAGGGAAATTGAAGGTTTTTTCAAAAATTCATAAAAAATACAAAAATTGCTCTATCTTCAAAATTTTTTCATTCATCGTATTAAAAATTAAATTTCCAACACTATAGTAAAAAAAAATATTTGTGTGGTGCGATTGGTTCGGGGTCTGTGAGGTAAAAAGTACTAAAAAGTGCAAAAAACACATAAAACATTAAATATTTTTTTTTCTAATTAAAATATCAAAAATCGAAGCCCGAGGTGCACATCTTCGGCAGAAACTGTACCTGTATACCAAATTTCATCTTTCTAGGCCTTACCGTTTTCCCGGGAAGCGCACCACACACACACACACACAAACATCTTATTTTATTACTAGCCGCCTGTGGCGACCAGCTGGTCCGCCTTTTTACGCCATTCGCCTTTTTGCGCCAGAGTTGCCGCCTTCGGCGGCTGCTTAGACAATTTAGCGACGGTATTAATCAACGTTTTTCTCTTTTTTCTCAATATTATCATTCGCCTTTTTACACCGATGTTGCCGCCTTCGGCGGCTGCTTAAACAAATTTCGTGGCGGTATCAATCAATCTATATCTATGTATATCATTAGTAGATTGAATAAAATATTTTCTAGATCTATCTCCAGTTCCGTCGTTTGGAATATTTTTAGAGGGGGTACGACGTACTCTTCATGCAAATTTTGTCGAAAAATAACAAAAAGCACTTCTACTTTTATGTGAAAGCATTGTTTTTTCAAAGTCATGGTGTGTGTGGGGAGGGGGGCACTGACACCCCGTTGAAATTCCTTAAATGACGGACATGCCTCTTTCTTGCTGTCCATCTGCTATATCGAACTCTATATTTGTCTATCTATCAATCTATACGATCTGCGCATATCTACCTCCTGACAGTACAATCTTTTTTTATTTATATAAGTATTAATTCGAAAACAAAAACCTTTTTTGTCCACTCAACCTCTATCTATCTCTGTATCTACCTAACCTAACCGCCAATTCGTAACAGAAACGAAGATCATGCAAAAAATCGCGGACTTTATTTATTTAATCAAAATAGCCCTCAAAAATAAAAGCTCTTTGTTCCCCGTAGTGTTCAAAAAGTAGCTCTTGCAAAAAAAAAAAAAAAAAAAAGAAAGGTGAAGAGAAGGCAAACGATTTCAGTTGGATCACGTGATGAGGTAAACTCGGAACTCAGCCGGCAAGCGAACAGCGCGCGTTGTGTTCTGCCATTAAAAAAATTGTAAAAAAAAAACTATTTCGTATTTTTCAAAACTTTTTTCTTCTGAAGAGGGCGGAATGTTTTTACTATTACCAACTAAAATTTTAGAATTGAGGGTTCAATACTTGTCGCAGGATGGGTTTCGAAAAAAACTAAACCCAGAAAAAAATGTAAAATAAAGGTTTTTTCAAAAATCAATAAAAAATACAAAAATTGCTCTATCTTCAAAATTATTTCAATCATCATATTTAAAACTAAATTTCCTACATTATAGTACAAAAAATATTTGTGTAGTGCGATTGGTTCGGGGTCTGTGAGGTAAAAAGTACTAAAAAGTGCAAAAAAACGCATAAAACATTAAATAACTTTTTTTCTAATAAAAATATCAAAAATCGAAGCCCGAGGTGCACTTTTTCAGCAAAAACTGCACCTGTATACCAAATTTCATCTTTCTAGGCCTTACTGTTTTCCTGGGATGCGCGCCACAAACACACACACACACACACACACACACACACAAACATCTTATTTTATTATATGTATAGAAGATAGAAGAAGAAGATAGAAGATAGAAGATAGATAGATATGTATAGATAGATGCTGTCATCAATGCATAATGTATGTGATAGTGAAGAAACTGGGCGTGGTTAAATTTATAATTATAGTTGAGTTATGGCTGTGAATGATTTTATCTATCGTTTTTGCGCCAACTTCAAATTATTTTTCACTTTTTAGAGCAATTTTGAAGTCGGTTCTATTTTTTTTCAAAATATTTTTATTTCATTCTTTTTAGTGTAAATGTAGGTATTTCAGAAATAGTAAGAAGTTACCATCACGAAACTTCGCCTTATTTCTTTCATAAAAATGCGCCATACTAAAAAAAAAACAAAAAACTATAAACACGCATTAAACTTTAGGCGATTGGCACTAAAAACTTATCTTCGTTCCTCTCTGGAATTCATGTGTAGTTAATTTAATTATAACCATTTAAGTATTACGTTTTCCCTAATTAGTTTACATTTCATAGCATACAAGGTTCTTGTTATGCAATCCTGTATTTTCTTATTTATCCCTGATCATCTGTTATTGGCGTAGATGATAACAATAAAAATACTACTGTGTAGTTGAGGCAAACCAAATGGTAGCATTGTGAAGGCGAAGCAGATCCTAATCACTGCATCACCTCGCTTCCAGGTTAGGTTTACCCCCACTATGAAGCAATAGCACTGAAGAAGGGAAAATTTCGATAATTCACATAGGCTTACTATAAATCAGCAGTATTACCAAAATCAAATTATTTATGCCAAAAATGAGACGACAGCGCCAGATTCCCGATTATCGAAATATCCCCCTGAAGAAACTTGATGCTTGCTTCAGAGAAGCCTTCATTCAAAATTATCACTACAATTACTATCAATGTTACTGTCGTATGGCACCAAACTTTCATAACAATGGGTTTTATATTCAATCATTTAATAGGGAAATTGCATGAAATTTGTTGTTTTCTGCCCATAACTTTTTTTTAAAGGACAAATATGGTCAAGCAAAGTAATGGGACCTAAGTTGAGCCATCCCCTATCTATTAAAAAAAAAGAATCATCAAAATCGGTTCACTAGGTGAGACGCTGTGAGTGGACAAACAAAAAAAAAAAAAAACATACATACGGTATGAATTGATAACCGCCTCCTTTTTGAAGTCGGTTAAAAAACTGAGCTGGATTTCTTATTGTCCTTTGGCAACGGGTTAAATATTTATTTCAGTTTTTTTTTTTTTTTTTGTCGTGTCCATGGACAATTAAATGGCTCCGTGTGTCTTCAAGACTGCGTCCGCTAGCTGCAACGCATCTGTGCTGTAGAGAACTTCTCGAAGTTCTGAAGCCAGTGGCACCATACCCAGCTGCAGAACATGTGGGATAAGGGCCGGGCACTCAAGAATGTGATCCGGAGTCAGTTGGGCATCGGTGCAGTTCTTGCAGGGAATATAAGTTCTCGTTTTGTCGGGAAGAATTTTCATCCCTTTATAGTGGTTTGTTCTTAATCTTGCAATTGTAGATGTTAGGATTCTGGGGCAATCAAAGTCGGTGATGAGGGGCTTCTTAAAGGTATGTGGCAGAAGTCTATGTGTTGCGACAGCATTTGAGTCTGCAAGCGTGATGGTGGTGCAAGGTTTGCCAATGTTTCTGCCTTCTTTTGCTAGGCAATCCGCACACTCATTCCCTTCAATATTCACGTGTGCCGGTATCCATTGCAGCATGCAGGATTTTCCATTGCCTTGCAAGTCTTCGAGTAGGGCATTTATGGCAGAGGTGATGTTGGTTGCTCCGTTTTTGATTGCTTCTAAGGCCGCTTTTGAGTCAGAGAAGATTGCCAATCCATCAGTTGGGACTGAGATCTCTTGATTGGTCATGTAAAAAGTGAGTGCGTCCTTAATCGCAAGAAGTTCGCTGATGAAGTTAGAAGCAATTATGCCTGTGTTGATTTTATGTGTATATTTATCTCTATTTGGAAGGAGGAAGAGAATGCCAGCACCTCCTTTGTTGAGGGATATGTCAGATGAGCCGTCCGTATAGACAGTCACAAAGTTACCCTGGGAGAACTTTTCAATCGTCTCAAGGCCTTTTTGTCTGAGTGTTTGTGGGTCTTCTTTTTTCGAGCATGGTTGTAGGAGGTTCGAATTAATCTTTGTTTCCTTTGGTGGCTTTCTGGGAAATAGAGGCTCTTGCAAAAAGTTCAAGGTGGAATGCTCTAACTTTATTTGGCTCCTGATGTCTCCATCAAGTTGGAGCGTTGATGATCTTTTAAGCCTTTTCCTGTCTTTCCATTCGTTGAACACTCTGGTGGAGATATGGTCTTTATTGTAGCAATGTAGTTTGTTGGTGAACTTAATGGTGGCAAGCGCCTACAATCCAGAGGAGGCAGACCACATTCCTGTTCAGCTTTTTCGTTATTAGTGAAAGAGACTGCGGCAATAATAATTTTTGATTTTTATTCCCTCGGGGGAGCCTGTAACCCCTAAAGAGCGCGTCCCCGGGTGGCGGATAGGGGAATGCCTTCAGTGGTCTCCACTGGTGGTAGAAGGGAAATAAAATACCTTCCGCGGACCAACAGGTAGAAGTCCAACCTTTCGAGGCTCTGGCAACCCTCCTTTCCATGGATAGTGCAATTTTATTTCAGTTCTCGCTCAACAATAGGTTAAAATAAATATGAATCATTTGGGAGATACAACCATCCAATGTTTAAATTAATTAATTAACAAAAACGTTTCGATTCGACCCATCGCGCTTCGAAACCATGCTTGCCACAATTTAATTACACACAAAAAAATTGATCAAAATCATTCCAGTCGTTTAAAAGCTTTATGGTGACAAGAGCCCAAACAGAAGATTTTTATGTATTAAGATATTACCTTTTGTTGCATTATGAGCGGCATTTATTTTATACTCATTCAAAATATTTTTTTCTTTTAGACATACTTACACTAATTTCAGTTAAAAAACGATATTCTGGTGAGAATTGTTCGATAATAAAAACAGGGCGTGTCGTTAAGATACATGATAGAAAGAAACTTTTGTATTTCAGGGAAACATTTTAATTAGTCATCAATCACTTTAGCATAGGTTGTGTTTATCATTCCTTTTATTTACAAGAAATTATGCACATATGCATCATTGTGCATCATCTTTCTAAATTTCCCAGGAACCGTGGGAAAAATCAATAGTTGCTCCATTAGATTTTTGTTTTATTAACATTCTGAATTGTTACTTCACTCGCACTTTTTCTCTCACATCACGCTCTTGTTCCTTCTGTGCCTGACTTAGGCACATCCACAACAAAATTGCTTATTTTATTCAAGAAAAGAGATTATAAACAATGAGAAAACTAAACAATTCTCGAAATGCGTTGGTTATACGCACGTTTGAGCGGATGCTCTCTTGATAAACCAACAGCTGTACTCAGTGATCGCTACGAAGCCTGAACACAGGACACGCAATCACGGACAACGAGAAAGACAGACAAACCGTCAAACAGACAGACATACATTTTCCCCATCTCAATACTCTACTTTCCAATTTTTAATTTTTCGATATTTATTTAATGGTTTTTTTTTTTTTTTTTTTTTTGTTTTTTGTTTTTTTTTTTTTTTTTTTTTTGACTTTTTTTGTTTTTTGCAATATTTTCAAGATGCATTAAGCCTTCTTTCATGCTTTTTTCTTCTTTCTCTGACTTTTACTGGGAAAGTAGGATTAAAAAAAAGAAGGAAGAAAGAAGGAAAGAAAAACTACACTAAAATTAAAGATACTCATTAAATTTCACGGGAAAGAAATCCGAAAATCTTGTACAATAAATTTAAAAGAAAAAGTCATGGGTGTTTATTAGAATTCAAATAGTTGTTGACAATCGTTTAAATAAATTACAATAGACTACATTAGTTTAAATAGAATTTTCTACTTACATTCACCAATGACGAACCACAAGAAGACTAAACTAATCTGCATCGCTTAGATTAAACAATATTTACATCGCAATGCGCAATATATTTCATAGAATATAGAGACAACAGCTGAAATAGCTTGCATTCGAACCGAACTTCATAACGGAAAGAATTTTGCGGGAGCAGACGTCAGGCACGGAGTTGAACGAAGTAATTCAATATCGTCTTCCGCGGCATTCATTCCCAGCAGGAACATGATTCATTTGACGTTCTGTAACCGTAATTATAACAAAGAAGGAGCTTTTCGTAAATTTTTGATTGAAGTACAACTAGCAGTCGTTGCTGTTTATAAATCGCTCAGATATTTAGGGACACAAAAATCGAATCAAACGAAAATATGAGTATATTTTAAACTATTTAAAATCATGGGCGCTCACAGGGGTGCCCCCTTAATATCAAAGAGGCCCCCCCCAAAAGCGAGAGCCCCCCAAAACGAGAAAAGTACGCCTCAAAACACTCCCCTAAAAATTTCAATGGCGCAGTCTGCGCCATGACCCCCTCTAGCAGGTGGGCACCCTTGGGTGCTCATATGAGGGGAGGCAAGTGGGGGCTCAAGCTCCCCCCCCCCTTAGAAATTAGAACTCTCTTGCTTTTAGCATTTTTTTTCTATGCAAAAATGTAAAAACATTTCTTCTCCAGTCATTCATGAATAAGTAATTGCAAAAGTCAAATTTCAAACTCGAATCTGTACTGAAAACGGTTTTCACGGGGAAAATATCCTGCTAAACCATGGGGAGAATACCTGAGCCCCCCCCCCCCTTAAAATTTTACTACTGTCTAAACCATGTCTAAAAGTACAGTAGAACCTCGTTTATCCGGATCTCTTGATAATCCGGATAAAAATTGTAGACTTAAAAAAAATGTTCACACGCAGATAATAATTTTAAATTATGGCAGCGAAAACCACTATAGTTCTATAGGGATGCATCGATTAATCGGTAATAATCAATAATCGGCCAATTTTTATAGATTAATCGGTGTAAAAGTATTTTTTGATTTAAACAACTTTAAGTTTGGATGGGGGGGGGGAGTACACCCAGGAACAAGAAACTATGCAGAATGAATTTATAAGCAATAAGTAATGTTTTTTTTTTGTTAATTTAATTGTTTAAAAATGAAAGTAGGTGATTCTGCGATCGTTATATGCATGTCTGTCTCATTTCCTCGCAAATGTCTGAGAGAATACTCCTAAGAACCAGAACCGCCGAGAGTCTAGTTGAGCTCCTTATTGTTCGTTTGGTAACCTGGCCCCCTCCCCCAGTAAACTCGTAAAACTTTTTAGAATAAAAACTACTCCAATTCCGAGCAGAGCCCTTAGTTTCAGATTAAGCTGATATTGCCTCTCGTCGGCCCTGAATGGAACAAACTATTTTTCTTAGGTTTTTAAGTTACATACTGCTGTTTTATACAGCACGGACAAATAAAGTAAAATTTTCATGTCCAGATAACAGGATAAAATTTTACTAATAATAAGAAGAAAATTGGCTTACAGAATTTGAATAAAATTTTGAAACATTTTTTTTTTTTTTTTGAAAAAAGAACTAAAATAAAGAAAAGGGAATAATTACTCATGAGAGTAAGCAAGCAATAAATTAATTCTGAAAAGACAAAATTATGAATTAAAAAAAAAAAAAAACAAAAACACAGATAAAAGAAATGGGGTCTTTTTCAAAATTTTAAAAGTATTTCTTTCTGAAAGAGGATGCTTAAAAACATAGGATCTGACCATTTTTTAGATAATTTATTTAAGTTTAATATTTTAAAAAAATACTTAAAACGGTGCGCTTTCATTGTTTACACTTCTGTTGCCATTCACAGTTCAAAATATTTAATTTACATCTTTACTCACGCGCATTGGCAACGATAGGTTTGATAGCAAGCGTCGAGCGCAATTTTAATTCGCTGCTTGATTATCATAACGTGGAAACGCGGTACAAAGATGCGCGAAGAAGCATCATTTGTGACGTCATCTAGATCACGCCTTGTTTGAAAAATCAGACATTTAAAAAAATTAATTAAAAAAATAACAGTTGGGAAAATGAAAGTATTTTCTGGGTCCATGTTTTTGAGCAATCACGATTGCTTATTGCTTTCATTTGACTGTTTTTGATGTCCTATCATTTTTCCCACCGCCACCCTCCACAGCATCACCGTCGACCGGGTCCTCACGATGCTGCACCTCTAGCGAAAACCGTCTCCAGGTTTCGTCAATATCCTACACTTACACGCATACATACACGCACCTACACACATATACATATATACACCTACACACATACACAAACACATACACACACACACTCACATACACCCACACACTCATGCCTGCACACAGACACAAACACATATGCCTACACACACATACACATACCCCCCACACACATACACACAACTACCCACACACTCATGCCTGCACAGAGACACAAACACACATGCCTACACACACACACATACCCTCCACACACAAACACACATGCCTACATACACACACACACACACACACACACACACACACACACACACTCGTGATTGCGAAAAACATAATTTGAATTCAAGATGACAAAATTCAAATTAATTTTTAATTTTTTTTTTTTTTTTTTTTTTTGCTCATTCTATCCATTTCAATGACTAAAAAGTAGTACTTTTGACTGAAGGAAACCACCTCATTGTAGCATTAAAGATCCCTATCATTATAACGAGACCCGAATTAAGCTCCACATCGCCCCTAGACAGACTAGAAATTTTCCGCCTCTTCCCCTGCTTAAAATAAAAAGCTAATACATTGAGTATGAAATCTCAATTAAAGCCCCTTGAAATTCGAAGTAGTGATCCTAAAATTAAAGGAAAAACTTATGAAAAAATGATCAGGTCTATTTACTATGGTCTAGAGTAACTTAAGGCATATTTTATTCCTAGAAATCGGCTTAAAATATTAAAAAATTATGTTTGAAACAAATTGCGATTTTAGCTATTTTTAAGAATATTGATCAGATACTAGAAAGTAGATATGGGCATACGGGAAAGTAAGCTCGTTTAGTGTTAGACAAAACTTCTTGTTCTTCTTTTTCTGACTTTTACTGAGAAAGTAGGCTAAAAACTATTAATTATAACACTTAGATTCCGACATAAAATCCCTATTTTTCGAAGGCATTCCTCCATTAAAATTATTATTCAGTGCTTAATCGCAACTTTCCGTAATAGTCTTATATAATTAAAAACTGAGCGTATGTATCTATGTATGTACCCATGTATGTACCTATGTATCTGTGTAGTCATCTATGTCCAAGTTTTTTCTCCCGAACGACAGTGAACTGACCATCATCGAACCAGGTACCGATGGATTCGTAATCTTCCCATATTTATGTTTGGCTATTTAACATAATCCTCCGATAATAATTAGCGGAGATATCAATTAAAAACTATTAATTATGACACTTAAATTTCGACATAAAATCTCTATTTTTCGAAACCTTTCCTCCATTCAAATTATTATTCAGTGCTTCATCTCAACTTTCCGCAGCTATGCTTTTATTAAAATTTATAGCGTGAAGAAAATCGAAAGAAAAGATCTGTTGCCATTTTTTGTCTAGAGTATAAGCAAATAAAATTCTGGGTTTTGTTTTAAAGGCTTCTCCTGTAATCGGGGGATTTAAAATGTTTACTTTTTGGTTATTTTTCCGAAATCTGCTGCAAAATTTTACTGATATATATATATATATATATATATATATTGTTCAAGCTTGATTGTTCAACACGCGTCACTTGACCTGACTTTTATTTTCGAGGTAGACCGTGCAAAGCCGGGCGACGCAGCTAGTATAAAATTAAAAAGCTGCAGTAACCGAGATTTTACCGAATACTAAGCATGCTGCACAAAAAAAAGCACCTTTACTTCCAGAATAAATGAACCAACTTCTTTAAGTTTCCTCCATTCGTCATTTGTCTCTCAGTAACACATTTCGATAAAAGAGAATTACAATCTGAATAAATCCGAAAACTTCATTTCAAATTATTGGTGCAATTTTGTCCAAAAAGGTGTGTTTCAAAATCGAATCTTTAGTTCGTTATTTATTATTTTATCCCCCCCCTCCCCTCGTGCTTGACCGTCTTCGGTTCCGACTTGGACGGATCGCGGTCCGCCAGTTGCCGACTATTGCCCAAGGTGCTTAGTATATGGAGGAGCATTTACATTAAGCTCTCAATCATACATATTAATTCAACGAATACTTTGGAAATACCAAATTTATTACACTTCAAAAAGTAAGTATATTCAATTCAATCCAAGCATATATCTCACATGATGAAATTTTATTAAAATATAAACAACAGCTATAAGAAAAGTAGAACTTGAATTTCTGGTAACAGCACTGTAGTTATCTGAAAGAGTTAAGAACAGATTAGAACAAGAAGTAAAAATTTTATGGCCGCATCTCATTACTTTATTTACATACTTTAATACAATCCTTTTACTTTACTTTAACAGATAAGATATTGTTTACTTGTGCTCCTAATTGAAATAAACTAAAACTATCGAATTAGCTCTATCCGAAATTATCAGATTTACCAATAGACCAGGGGTTCCAAAGCGGATATCATGACACTCTGGACTCTGGGGTGCCGCAGGGAGCGGCAAGGGGTGCCGCAAAACAGTGGCGTAGCGAGGAATTTTTCATGTGTGTGTGGGGGGGGGGGGTATATAAAATTTTTCGAAATTAAAGATCGAAAAGCACAATTTTAGGCCTTTGCATTTGTATTCATTTTATTTTGTTGCTTCATGGGGGGGGGGGGGGAGGGGAGTAGGGTTCTGACCTACTATTCCACCTTGGCTACACCACTGCTTCAAAATTTCCAAGGAAAAATCCACAAAAAAGAAAAAAAAGGAATTTTAAAGTTTGTCCGTGAACTTTTTTTAAAACCCAGTACATTCAAAAACTAGGACCTTTACAATGCAAAACGTTTTGTAGTTGTTTGTTGTTGCAAAACGCTTTTGTTTCAAGATGTTTTTCTGAATGTCCTAATATTTACTGTCCAACCACGGATTGTATGGAATTTTCAAATGTTTAGATAAGACGAATCTATGTGAATAAGGTTGAAAAGTAAAAATTTGATGCTCGTATTCCTCTCATTTGAATGAGACTCTGCTTCTGCAAAAGCTGAAATCGCTAAAAAAAATAATAGATTCGTCTATTTCCGGCTGTAAAACGGATGTTTGTCTTTTCCATACAATCCGTGGTCAGACAGTATAAAGTTCTGACCCTTTATACTAATGCAAAACGCCTTCGTAATTATCGAGATTTTTCTATTTGTCACTAATATTTACCTGCCACAGTCATAAAGGCTTCCGCTGTCACTGTCTGGAAATGGGGAGCATCAGCCAAAACTTCACAACGAAAATAACCAGTAGATATTCGCTCCAAATCACGCAGCACCACTGATGTATTTGTCGTTCGATGCACCTGTAAAGTAAAAGAAACCTTTACCTTCTTTTTATTTGTAAAAATATATATTCTTCGGCTAAGCGATGTGTTCTAAAAGCCATTTGGGCTCCTATATTCTTATTTCATTCAATGCAACAACAGTGATGCTTTAATACAGCGTTTCTTAAATTGTGTTCCGCGGAACCCCAGGGTTTCACGAAGCTCTCTCAGGGGTTCCATGAGACTTGTATGTTTTCATTCCACATCTTTCAAATTTGTCATTTAAAAAATCGATAAAAACGCTTTCCCAAAATTAAAAATAACTTTACTTTTACCTTCGTATACTAATCTGAGCTTTATTACACATCAGGGATAGCCACGATAGGAATAATTTTATTTGTCGCCTGAAATTGTGCCTTTAAGATTCAACTTCGAAATTGTTCCAAGATCAGTGAGAAAGCACCTCACTTTTAAGCACTTCAATTTCGAAAAAATTCTGGAAGAAGCTACCGACTCTCTAATATCCACAAAGGTAGTTTAAAAGTGACTTTAATGATGAAAAACTTATGGAGGGACACCTCAAATTACCTTTCTTGCATCATTACCAAATATTGCCTAAAAGTACGATTTTTACGGTAAATTTCAAACATTCTATCGCAGTATCTATGGCAGCAGTTGAAAGCACAAATTTAACATTTAACGAGTGAGGACCAATTTAAGTCAACATAACATACAATGACATCAAAGTCTGATTTATAAGAACTTTAAAAACTGTTATAAAATAAAAGATATTTTAGTTTTTAAGTTTTAAAAATTTTTTCTTTGTAAATTTTAGTGAATTATTAACACTACTGTAGGTAAAACGCATCAGTATTTCTTTCCCCAACTAAGAAAATATTTTAATCATATAACTCGTGCATAAATTCTGAGATTATTTATCCCTTTTAAAAATACTCAGAAACACAAATAGGCATAGGCGGTTCGCACAAGGGGGGAAAGGGGGGCAATTGCCCTCTCACTTACAAAAGTGTACCGATTTTACCCCTCCACTTTTCTAAGTTCAAACCTAAGTGTCGAATGAAAAATTACAGTGATGATCTATTCACGAGTTTGAAGAAAAAACTAACTTAAGAAGTGCTTGTTTTATGTTTTTTTCATGTTATTATCTCGTAAAACTTAAAATGGAACTTTGATTTTGGGGGTAGGAGGGGATCTTTTCTGTGGCCATCTAGTCCGCTTTTTGAGTCCGGTTCTCAAATTTTTGGAAGAAGGTCAATTCAGACGTAAAAATTCAACTGCCCAATTTTTGAAGAAAATATTTAGCTTTAAGGGTGTGTCACCCACCAAACGTGCGTCCCTCCCCCGCACCTCATTTGCCCCCCCCCCTTTTTGGGGGGGGGGCATCTGCCGCCTAAGCAAATAGGATTGTTTTGGTGTTTTATAATAATAATAAATAATAATTAGCAGTTAGCAATAATTACCATGGTCTATAATGAAGTCTATTTAATTATCAATTTAACGGCAAATAGTTAATGTGATAGTGTCTTTGAGATAAGAACCTGGACTCCCTCTGAAACAGAATCTTGTCTACGTCACTGCAAACGATTGACAAAAAACTAAGGGTTCCACGAAAAAAGTGAGCATTTAAAAGGGTTCCACTGATAAAAGAAATTAAGAAACGCTGCTTTAATAGATTATCATTAATGCTGGGAAAAAAAACTTTCTCCTACTTCTGCTACACTCCGAGTTCCCCTGTATTTACTACTACCGTGGTTCAACTAGTTGAATGTGCCCAGAGGATAGCGCTGTTTTTGATCCGGATCAGGAGCCGAACCACCCCTGATCCAACACCTCCCAGAGGTATTGGTTTGGAATGGGAACGTTGAGGACTTTGTGGCGACGACTGACTTAACGTGCATCAGTCATCATCACAAGGATGGCAATCGACCGGCCGGCATCGAACCAGCGACCCTTTGGCTACGAGCTCGGTGTGTAACTGATCGGCATAGACAGATAGGAGCTAGAGATGAGACGGGCTCAGCCCGGGCCTGAAGCGGGCTCGGGCTCTAGAACCGAAAATAGGTTTCGGGCTCGGGCGGGCTCGGACTCAAGCAAAGATATTCAATCGTTGATCGCCAAACAAATTCAAAGCAAATAAACACTTTCCTACTTTGAGAAAATGAAAGGAACATTTAAATCAGTTCAATCAGTTTGAAAATTAAGCCAAAAAAAAAAAAAAAAAAAAACCCAGAAAATAAATTAACGCTTATTTATAGTTTTTTTTTTTTTTTTTTTTTGCGATTACTATTGCAATATGACATACAATAAAGCGTTTGAAGTGGAACATTTTGAGAAAATTTAGAAACTTCTGCTAATGAAGAACATTTGACATAACATTTTTTATTAACAGTCAGACTGTAGAAGGCTCGGTTTTCGATACAAGAAAGTTTCCTTCGAGCTCGGGCGGGCTCAGATTTTGATCCGAGACAATATCACCCGGGCTGTCAAAAATGAGCCCGAACTCATCTATCTATATAGGGTCTAGTGGGGGAAAGTGGTCAATGGGGTAAAGTGGTCATAATTCAAATAAATGGCTATAGCTTGGAAATTAATGATCGAATAAATGTAAAAATTTTATTTTAGGGTAGTGCATTTATAAACTATATTTTGAATACAAAATTTTACAACTGGCAAAATTTTATTTGGTAAAAGAAAATATTTTGTGTAAATATCAAAATTCTTAAAATCTAAACACCTTTTTTAACTTCCTTGGGAAATTTTGTTTGTTAGAATTATGAACAGATTGACTGCACAGGAAGCTTCCTACATGTCTCAAGAACTCTTACTCATTAGCAGTTAGCTGAATCTATTTTAGGTAATTTTTTAGAACAATTTAAGTAAGATGGGGTAAAGTGGTCATAATATTAGGCTTAACGAATATTGTTCTTCTAAAGTCACTAAATCGTTAAGTATAAGGCAGATATAAATTAAACATTAATTTCACTTGATATGTATTGTTTTTACAATAAACAGGGTTAAATATGTGAGCATATGCGTATGTATACGCATATACTCGTGTAGGCACGTATATATATTCACATAAATGCACCAATAAACACGTATTTGTGTACCTGCAAGTATTTTTTATCTATACAGATATACATTCGACTGTACACGTATATTCCTGCTTATATGCTCGTGTATATACGAACAATTATATACTCAGGGAGACACGTATATACGCGTACGTACTCGAGTAGACACTTGCATACAAGCATATGATATACATGTACACAGGGTGAGTCTAAACTCTTGGTCAAATTATGAAAAGGTGTTAGACAGGAGGATAAGAAGCAAGAATCATAAGAAACATTCAGAATCAAACTCAAGGCTGACGCGCTACATGCACGCAAAGCCAGAAACTGATGGATGCAAAACATGTCACAAATTTATTACACAAAGACAATTTTACACAACATTTTAGGTTTTAAGAAAATTTTAAAGTTATTGATGAAATTTGCGGCCGGCAGATGTAATACATGCATCGCAATCACTCTGTTGCAATTACGAGACTTTTGAAAAACTTTCATCAGTCGCTGCACCTTCGTTGCGATGCGTGTATTAGAACTACTAGAGGCCGTAACTTTTAACAACTGCTCTAAATATGTCTTAAAAACTAAAATGTCGGGTAAAATCATCTTTGTGTAACAAATTTGTGACCTGTTTTGCCAACGTCAGTTTCTGACCTTTTGTGCATGTAGCGCGTCAGCCACCATAAGTTCCTTATGGTTATTTGCTTCTTATCCTCCCCTTTCACACCACTTAGATTTTGCAAAAAATCTTGGATTCATTCTGTAAGCATACATGTATATTAGCGGATATACTCGTGGAAATACGTGGATACATGTACTGGTGTACACACGGAAACAGATATATAATCGTGTTTACACGTAAACATAAGAATATACTCGTGCTTTCATATATATCTACGTGAGTAGACACGTACAAACACGCACTGGATATATCCACGAATTAACTCGTGTATACTCGTATAAGTATGTATGCGTACTTATATATGCGTATATACATCGACTGTACACGTATATAATCAGGTATGCACGCATATACTCGAGATACAAGCACAAAACACGCATATGATGTTCTTTTCTACGCTTTACTCGCATATACACGTGATACGTATATACTCGTGTAGACACGTATACACTCCTATAGGTAATCACGTATACATGCGTGAGTATATACGTGTATACACTCGTGTATACACGTATATATTTGAGTAGGCATGTGCATGCATCTGATGTATATATGTATCTATTCATATATGAACATGTTTACTCATGTCTACACGACACGTATAGTAGACTCATGTATACCCGTAAATACCCGTACATATACTTGTAACTATAAAAATAACTGAAATATACAAAAATTAGGGTTATTTGTAACGGTTTTGCAGTTTTTTTAAACTATGACCACTTTACCCCATACTATGACCACTTTCCCCCATCCCATGGGGTAAAGTGGTCATAAATACAAAGGGAAATGAAAATGTTATAAAACTACTTAAATTCAATATTTTTTTCCTGAAATGCAATGTACCGTGTTCTTTAATAATGCAATGTAAAATAACAACAAAAAAAGTTGAAGTGTATAAAGAATTTATTGTTTTTATTATCCACCTAAGTTGAAAACCTACGATTTTATGACCACTTTACCCCACCAGACCCTATATAATAAAATAAGATGTTTGTGTGTGTGTGTGTGTGTGTGTGTGTGTGTGTGTGTGTGTATGTGTGTGTGTGTGTGTGGCGCGCATCCCGGGAAAACGGTAAGGCCTAGAAAGATGAAATTTGGTATACTGGTGTAGTTTTTGCTGAAGTTGTGCACCTCAGGCTTCAATTTTTGATATTTTAATTAGAAAAAAAGTTATTTAATGTTTTATGTGATTTTTAGCACTTTTTAGTACTTTTAACCTCACAGACGCCGAACCAATCGCGCCAGACAAATATTTTTGGTACTATAGTGTCGGAAATTTAATTTTAAATATGATGAACAAAAAAATTTTGAAGATAGAGCAATTTTTGTATTTTTTATGAATTTTTGAAAAAACCTTTAATTTGCATGTTTTCCCGGGTTTTATTTTTTTCTAATATCATCCTGCGAGAAGTATCAAAGCCTCATTTCTGAAATTTAAGTTGGTAATAGTAAAAACATTTCGCCCTCTTCGGAAGAAAAAAGTTCTTAAAAATACGCAATAGTTTTTTTTACAATTTTTTTAATGCTGAACACATCATGTACTTTCACGCATCAGTCGAAAAAAGCGTTCTTCAATCTTTTATGCCTGTGACGTCACTACTTGGGTTTCGATTCGATATTTACGATGGAATCTTAATCGCAAGCAATGTTAATCTTTTTTTTTTTACTATATGGCTTACTTCTACATTTTCTGACGTGATGACCACGTGTTTTTTCTTCAGCGCTTGCTTTTTTTCTTTCCTTTTTTTGGTTTTATTTAGGGATTGCATTTATTTCTTTTTCCATCCCCCCCCCAAAAGCTGGACCTTTCGCTGTATCTATATTACGTTACATTTCATAGTTGTGCGCATTAATTCAATAAAAACAGCGAGATTTTTTTTTATCTTTGTCAAACGCTACTTTTTGCACACTACGAGGAATTTGAGCTTTTTTTTTTTTTTTGCTCTACTTAAATAAAAAAAAAAATCGGTTTTTTGAGTGTTCTTTGTTTTTATTAGGAAATGGGCGAGGAAGTCAAAATAAATAGAGATGGATAAGAAAATGTAGAGATAGATTGTAAAGGTAGATAGCCGCCGAAGGCGGCAATCTTGGCGCAAAAATGTGAATGGCACAAAAAAAAAAAGATAGAGATGGATTGATTAATACTGCTGCCAAATTTATTTAGACAACCGCCGAAGGCGGCAAACTTGAAGTAAAAAGGTAAATGACAAGTTAGCCAAACAGCCGCCGTAGGTGACTGCTTGCACATTGGGTGTCAACGGTCCCCTCCCTCCCCCACGTGTGGAAGTGTTTTTTGTTATTTTTCGACGAAATTTGCATGAAGAGTACGTCGTTTGTGTATCCCCACCCCCTCCTTTAAAAATATTCCAAACGACGAAACTGGAGACAGATCTAGAAAATATTTTATTCAAATTATTAATGATATAGATAGATATAGATTGATTGATACCGCCACGAAATTTATTTAAACAGCCGCCGAAGGCGGCAACATTGGCGTAAAAAAACGAATGATAATACTGATTTATAGAGAAAAACATTGATTAATGTCGTCGCTAAACTGTTTAAGCAGCCGCCGAAGGCGGCACCCCTGGCGTAAAAAGGCGAATGGCGTAAAAAGGCGGACCAGCTGGTCGCCGCAGGCGGCTAGTCTCTAATAGGAGCATGATACTTACATCTAAGTTGATGCCCCTGGCGGGAAAAAACATAGTGCTAGGATCTTCGGACGGACAGAATCTGTAGAATTCCTCGCCGTTATGGAACCATTTGATGGCATAAAGTGTGTCCCCTTCCAAATCGAATTCACAAACGAGTTCGACGTCCAATCCAGAAGGCCAGCTCTCCGGAATGCGGAGGGAGCGCAGACGAAGACAGAAGCAAACTGCAAGAAAAATGTGTTTAAATGTCGGCAGCTATTTTTCAAAGGCAATAACATCACGTGAAAATAATTGAAATAGTGTTTAAATGAAATAATAGTTTAAAAAACTTAGAAAACACGCTTTAGTAGCAAAATGAACTAAAAAGTTAAAAATAATCTTTGGATGACAAGTATATAAAGTAATTGACCAAACACTTAATTTTACTGCAATAAAAAAAAGCGTGGAAGGCTACCTATTTACATTTTTGCATGGATAACAAGTGGAAGAAATTTAAGACAACATAAGAAGCCCCCAACGCTTTTTTTTTCAGTAAAATTAAGTTATTGGTCAATTACTTTATATACCTGTCATCCGAAGATTATTTTTAACTTTTTAGTTCATTTTGCTACTAAAGCGTGTTTTTTAGTTTTTAAAACTATTATTTTATTTTTTACTTTTTATAAATTAATTTGATTATAGAATATTGTATTGTCATCGGGTCTGAGGTTGCATTCCAAATTTTAAAAGAATCCGATCACAAACTAGTATGTTGTGGCCATCACGAAACTTTCTTCTATATTTTTTTTTCTGATCCCTCAACATGCTTGATGAGGAAGCAATATTCCTAACAAAAACAAAATTACACATGCAAAAACTTGACGACCATCCCAGTGTCTGAACTATTGCAAAAGCAAAGCAAAGAGCGAAAATTGAAAGTTATTTTAAAAGCCTTGCTTGAATTAATTACAAATATTTTATTTGTTAACACAGTGCTTCTCAACCTTTTTTACTTTGCGGCACACTTAAGAAATTTCTAGATCGACGGGGCGCACTGAACTTAATTTCGAAGTGGTAATATAGAAATGTTTTTATCATTCACTGGTAAAAAGACGGGGGGCGGGGCTTTTTTTGATATGAATAAAACAATTATAACAAACCTTTAAATTTATTCAGAAAGCAGAAATATTGCGAATGCGTTGAGGTTGATAATGAACAACAAAACTATAGCTATTAACAGAAAATTATCCTTCATATGTTTCAAAGCATTTCTGTCAAACATGTCATAAAAGTGCACACTGCAATTACACGATTTATCAAATAATATTTCAAGAAAAAAGCAAGCAAGAAATTAAAACCAAGCTCCTAAGTTCCGTTTGACACTAATTTTGCGAAGACGTTTAATGTTCGGCTCTATGCTGGAAAGAGCTACACGAAGTTCTTGATCCAGGCTCTTTAGAGATGATCTCTTACTGTTTTTTATAAGTGCGAGGGCTGAGAGGCTGAGTTCGCAAAGATATGTAGTTGAAAATGGCAGCAGCACATCAATAGCAAGACAGAAGATAGTGGGATACTCATTTTTAACAAGTTACCAAAATTCGTCCAGAGGCACTTCACTTAACTTATGTGTAAGAGTACGGTCGCTCTTGAGGTCCATAAATTATTCTCGCGCCTCAAAGAAAGGTCTTTAACTGATGCATCCGCAGATGAAGGGAATGAATCGCGAATTCAGTCATACTGTTCAATGTTACTATTCTTGAAATAGCGCTTAAACGTGTCCTGAAGTATGACTAAATTTTCTGCCACCATATGCAGCAGCTTTTCTTCCATGCCATTTTCTTCACATGCCATGTTGACGGTCCGTTTGAACATGTCCAATGAGCCACGAACTACTTCTTCTCACCACAGCTGAATTTTTGATTTGAACCCGTTTGGCTTGTCCATACATGTAACCCAAATTCTCTCCTTGTCCTTGCATTTTCGGATTTAATTCGTTAAGGTTTTCAAAAATGACAGCCATGTACGTTAGTTTTGCCAACCAATATTTGTCTTGCAACAAACTGGCGTACTGCATTTCGTTTTTTAAAATCAAAACGTACCTCGTCCCTCAATTCAAAAATTCTTGATAGTGCCCCACCACATGAAAGCTAGCGAATCTCTGTATGAAGAAGCAGGGGGTGGTGATCTGCCCCCATTTCTTCACAAAGTACGGAGAAAAGGCGAGAATTACGCGGCCTCGATTTTATAAAATTCACCGCTTCAGCCAAAGCTGACTTCAGCTCATCTGGTAAGTTCTGCCATGAGAGCTTCACGATGGAGGAAACAGTGTATGGTGTTAATTTCTATTTTACTAAGTCTCAGAATCGAGCTTTGAGAAACTACAATAAAAGGAAATTAGTACCGGAACTGGAAAAGAGGAAAACAAAAGCTAAAGCTGGGGCTAAAATTCCTGGGGGAGGGGACAATACTCACGTTTGCGAAAGATTTAGAAAAATATCTGTATAATTGGTTGATTTCCTGGAAATTAAAATCCTTTTTCAAAAACTGAAATTAATAGGATCACAAGAAGTTTAAAAGAGGTGGGGCAGCAAATTCCGCCTTTCCCAACTTGTTGATGGGTATGTCTTATTGCACATGATCGACAGGGTGAATTGAGAAGTTACAGAACGATACAAACGCTATTCGGTCGTAACTTTAAAATAAAATACGTCAAGGCTCTTTCTTTTTATTTAACTACGAAAATACTGCGGCACACCGGATTCCTTGTTGCGGCGCACCAGTGTGCCGCGGCACACCGGTTGCGAAGCCCTGTGTTAACAAACATAAAATGGCAACAGTTAAAAATTTTAAATCATTGAGATAATATTTCCTATCATTTCCATACAATTAAAATCACGAGAAATACGCAGACGACAATCTATTACGATTTATCTTTCTTATTGTTGCATTAATAAAACTATTTTTATTCGCAAAAAAAAAAAAAAAAAAAAACCAACACCTTGGAGCGATTGGTGTCAAAATTGAACCAAAGCCTGTTTACATATGGATTCACATATATTCCAAATTTCAACCAGAACGTAGCATTACTTCTTGAGATAGGGCACTCACAATGGAAAAAAAGAACGGGCGATTGCGCTACCCCCTTTTTAGCTGTTGACACCAAAATAAAATCAGCTCTTATACCCACTAAGGGCTACTTGTCAAAAAATTTTTGTTTGATTCCGTTCGTTATTTCTTGGGATACAGCAGTCACAATTGACGACAAAAAACGTTCTATAACTCAACCCCCGTTTGAGCTATTGACACCAAATTGAATCAACACCTGCTCCTGTTAGGGGCAACATATGGACCAAATTTTGTTTGATTCCGACAGTTACTTCCTGAGGAATAGCAAGCACGCGTAACTCAAAAAACGTCTCATTGCTCCACCCCCCTTGGAGGGATTCGCGCCAAAAACCAATGGGCACAAGTTCACATAGCGGCACATATGTGTACCAAATTTCGTTCGATTTCATGCGGTAGTTTTTGCTGTACAGCGGCCACAAAAAACTGGTCACACACAGACGTGACACACACACACACACACACACACACACACACACACACACATACACACACACATACACACACACATACACACACACACACATACACACACACAGACAGACAGACATTTTCCAAAAATAGTCGAAATGGACTCAGCACACCTCAAAACGTTCGAATCCGTCAAAATTCGAAATTCGAAAATTTGCACGAATCCAATACTTTCTTCTATATATTAGATATAGAAGAAAGTAAAAATGGGCGAAAATTGAGTTGCAAGATTATAACTTTAATTTCGGTGTAGACGTGATTAGAACGCACGCCCAATGATTCCCGGAGGTGGACGTCAGCGAAGACCCGCGCCTTAGACCGCCCGGCCACAAACGCTCATAAAGTGGTGGAATGTACTAACACAGTAATAAGTCATTAGTTCTTAGTCCAAAGGAGAGTTTCTCATAAACATACAAATGAAGCTAATAAAAGCATGTTAAAAAGGAGGAGGGGGGAATTTTTTTATTTCATTTTTGTGTACTTATTTATATTTATTTATTTATTTTTCGTGTTAAATACATGTTTAAAGAACCGTTACAAGATAAGAACCTTGATTTTTGCTTTTGCATCATAAAACTGACTGCCGGGCCGTGGTAAGAGTGTTGGATTCGGGGCCGGAGGGTCCTGGGTTCGAACCTCGATGGTCGAAGACCCACCGTCGTCATTAAAGGGGACTGGGCGACGTTAAATATGCTCGTGGTCTCAATGTCCTCCAAGTGAAACGATGCCTCTGGGGGTGCTAGCACCAGGCAGCTATTAGCCCCTGGTCTAGTTCTAAATTCTCATTAACTGTTCGATCCGGTGATGGTGCTTTCATCTATCGGTATATAAAATAATGGAGGCAAGGCACTTAGTATGCCGTCCTCGACATAAATACAGTTGTAGTCGGTTGTGACTCTGAATAGGAATAGGAATAGGAAAACTGACTGCCCTCCCAGAATGTATATAAGGTGTATATTTGAACATAAATTAATTTTACTGGTCAATTGACCCGATATGTCTCTACCATCGAATAAAAGGCATCTGTGTTTTAGTTTTTATACATGCATGCGACACATACGGACGATATCGGATCGGAACATGTTGTCAGAATTAATGCTTATGCTTTGTGTTGCTATACATGTAATAGGAAAAAATGGTCCAAGCTGCAGTTATGGAGGTTATAGGTGTTTGCTTGTTTCATAGTTCCAAAGTTTTACAATGTAAAGATAGTTATCTGGTTACACTAATATATACGTTGAGTGTTATATTTCATAAATTACTTCTTCTGGAATAGCGTGCGCTTTTCTTTTGGGTGTTTTTTTTTTTCTTTTTTTTAATAGTTTCTCATACTTCATCGGGAAACTGCAAAACACATGCAGGTTCAGTTTTTTTCTTTTGTTATTTTTACTAACACGGTGTACCAATAAGGTCCAACTGACCTTAGTTCAATTCGTACATAATCGCCCACTGAAGGATGAAAGCTTAAAAGTAGCAAATTTGGGGCATAAAACAGCAATTCTTTGCGTTTACTTTCACTATCACTTCTTGTGAAACATAGTATAGGTGAGCATCGGGATACATTTCTAAGAAGGCCGGAGCTCTATATCCTGCGGAACACATATTCACACGTAGTCTGAATCCTATTCCTATTCCTATTCAGAGTCACAACTGACTTCAACTGTATTTATGTCGAGGACTGCAATTTGTTAACAAACATAAGATGGCAACAGTTAAAATTTTTAAATCATTGAGATAATATTTCCGATCATTTCCATACAATTAAAATCACGAGAAATACGCAGACGACAATCTATTACGATTTATCTTTCTTATTGTTGCATTAATAAGGCTATTCTTATTCGCAAAAAAAAAAAAAAAAACAATCAACATTTCTTGGAGCGATTGGCGTCAAAATTGACCCAAAGCCTGTTTACATATGGATTCACATATATTCCAAATTTCAACCAGAACGTAGGACCAACCCAACATATGGACCAAATTTTGTTTGATTACGCCAGTTACTTCCTGAGGAATAGCAAGCACGCGCAACTCAAAAAACGTCCCATTGCTCCACCCCTTGGAGGAATTCGCGCCAAAAACCAATGGCACAAGTTCACATAGGGGTACATAGGCGTACCAAATTTCGTTCGATTTCCTGCGGTAGTTTTTGCTGTAGAGCGGCCACAAAAAACTGGTCACACATAGACGTGACACACACACGGACACACACACACACATACACACACACACATACACACAGACAGACAGACATTTTCCAAAAATAGTCGAAATGGACTCAAAACATCTCAAAACGTTCGAATCTGTCAAAATTCGAAATTCGAAAATTTGCACGTTTGCACGAATCCAATACTTCCTTCTATATATTAGATATAAAAGAAAGTAAAAAGAAACGAAGTACAGCGCTGAAAACGCATTGCAGTCCATCTTTGATGGAATTTGGAAGATCAGGGTTCGAGATATGTCTCTAGAAAGTATTTGACACTGAAGTTTTAAAAACGCAATTTTAAACTACAAATACTGTCCAACCACGGATTGCTTGGAATTTTCAAATGTCCAGATAAGATGAATCTATGTGAATAAGGGGGAAAAGTAAAAATTTGATGCGCATATTCCGCTCATTTGAATGAGACTCTGCTTCTGCAAAAGCTGACATCGCTAAAAAATACTAGATTAAGTGGCGGATGGGACACCATGAATCGGACCTGGCATTTACAGGCCCCTTAACAATTGCTTCAAAAAGAGGTGACGCCCCCCCCCCCCCTACGCTTTTTCAAATTAATGGGAAAGAGAAAGCGGATCCAACAGATTTAGTTTCAGGAGGGAGTCGTCACTAGAATTTGAGGACTCAGGAGAATTTGCGTTTTACAAAATTAGAGAAAAAGAATAAATAATACCACGAAAATTTCACCAGTTAAAAAGTGAAATTTTCGTGTAGAATATGGAGGGTCCGGGGACTCTCCCCCGGAAATTTTTTGAAATTATAGCTCCAAAAACTCAATGTTAGCCCACTTTCAGATGATCTTCTGTGATGTTTGCTGGAGGGGGATTTGAACAATTCCCCATGAAAATTTTCGAAATTAGAGTCTTAAATGCGCATGTGGCAATATAACTTTGAAAACACCAGGAGAAAGGGTGGCAATGTTAGAGGAAGAAGAGTTCGGAGAGGGACTCTCCCGGAGAAGTTTTGCGAAGTTGTTGGTCCAAAAACGCAGCTTTATACGGTGTTTGGTGATGGTAAGGAAAGGAGAGATTTTGAGTCTTTGCATAAGTTCTGGGCAGGGGGGGGGGGGCAGAACGCTTTCCCGGCCATTTTTCAAAATTGAATATTTAGAAACGTTATTGCTAGATCACTAAATATGTTAATGATAGGACGGCTCTCTTTGGAAATTCTTGATAATTTCAACAACGGAGTTTTAGTCTATTTTTTACAATGTTAATGAGAGCAAAGATCTGATGCCATCCCCTCGGAAAGTTTTTTAATTTGTTTTCTTAAAAATGCTTTCTAGATGTCCTTCGGTAATGTTAGGGAGTGAAGAGGTTCAGGGGTGCACCCCAGGAAATTTTTCGAAATTGAAATCTAAAAAATAGGATAGTAGGTCTTCTTTCATAACGTCAAGAAGACCGACAACTTTTTGAAACTAAAGCTTAAAAAACTCTATTTTAGTCGACTTTCAATAACGTGAAGGAGAGGAATTTTCGGGAGATCTCCTCCGAAAATTTTTCGAAATTGAAGCCCTTTAAACAAAATTTAAAACGACCTTTAATGATGCTGGCGACCACGTTGGGAACGCTACAACGAAAAATTTTTGGAGTTAGCTTTTAAAATGCAGTTTTCAAGCGATCTTTCGTAATGTTAAATAGTTCTTTGTAATATTAAATAGAGAAAGTTTTTAACTTCCAGCCTAATGTTTGTTATTTGTTTGAAGTTAAAGCGTTGAGGATTCATTAAAATAATCTTTTAGCATTTTGGACTGATGTGGTACTTTTCAGTGACGCCGTAGGTCTTCTTTTAGCAACTTTGCTTTACTTTAAATATCATTCCTCCAGAATTTCTGGATAAAGTTTTGGTTTACTTTCATTTTGTACATTGAAACACTTAAAACTGCTGGTGTAACTATATGCAATATAGCAGACAGCCCGTTGATCACGTCCATAGACTGCAGTTTCGTTCTTGTTTGAACTCATCAGTCTGGAATAGTGAATAACCGAGCAGGAGGCAGACGTCATTTCATTGAAGCAGAGAGCGCCAACAAACTGGTAGGTAAAGTAAATTTATCTCACCAGCGAGTGTCCACAGCATTGTGTGGTTCAACTCGCAAATTGAAGGCGAGGCTTGTAAATGAAGGCTATCTTAGTTATTCACTATTCCAGGCTGATGTTCCGAACGAGAACAAATTGCAGTCTCTGGATATGATAACCGAGCTGTCTGGTATAATGCATTTTGTTCTGCCTTAGGCCTGGTTTAAGTTCAGTAAATTACTGCTAAACTGGTGTGACTATTCGTTACATTATTGTAAATCTCCCTTTTAGGGCATTTAAACTTTTTTTCCATTTTCAACATGCTTCGGTGATCCCTACGAAACCCATGATTATTTATTTATTCATTTCTTTTTGTTTTCTGCTGAAGCTTGTCATGGATTTTTACTATATACCGAATATTTATTTTCCTTAAAAAAAAATAAGTTCGAAATAAACATTTCAGCGGCCTTCAGTTAGGTAAATTATAATAAAGTGTCGTAGATGTTCCTAACTAATAATCAGACGTTTAATTGCTTAATATTCAAACGACGCATTTTCTTCTAAGATAAAAAATACTTTTTGTCACTGGAACTCCGGGAGTTTTTTTTTTTTTTTTTTTAATACTTCAATTTTTTACTACCGAAAACGTTTTCTTTCTTTTCTTTTTTTGTTCATCATTAATTAAAATTGGCTGCCTTTCCCGGTGACGACCCTACCTTTACGTGTTCATTGTCCCTTACGAACGAGAGGCAGCCCAGGACCCTTAAAAGGTCCTAGGCGTTATGAAACAAAATTATCTTATGAGCCGATGAATCTTCCACACGATTTCCGAAACAAGTGCTGCCAGCCTCTACGTAACACTAGGCGTAATTTCCATTCTAAAACGCTCGGCCACGAAGATATTCTCGCTGATGGACTCGAGTAAAATTTGCACCAATCAGACTCCAAAAATTAGTCGCCTTCTAACCGTGTTTCTTAATTCTATTCATGTTAAAAGTAGCTGCCATGATCGCTACTGTTATTTTGTATTGCACAACAGGCTAAAACTGGAACGCAGTGCATTACTCTAAAAAGTACAGGAAAAAAATTAACGGCTACAACACTGTGTTGCATTTATCATGTTAGCTACGACCGCTGGTTATAAAACAATAGATAGATACCCAAAAGTAGCCGTCAGATTTAATTTTCCTCTTGTGCTGTTTGATTTCTCATGAATTCGGAAGATGGCAGCAGCAGTAATCGCTATATTCTTCTGGCCATGGTTTAGAACAAATCTAAACTTGGGGAATCCCCGGGATCATTTGATATTTTAAAAAAGATCTTGGAAAGAAAAATTTCCAACATTAAACAATGAAAAAGATTCTCGTCGCGCCGAAGCTTATTACTCGGTTCTTGACTATCTGTTCGACATGATCAAATAATAAAATACTGAATTGCAGTTGAAAATCAGCACGAAATTTTGCTTAAGCTGCCTGCGTCTGCAATATAAAATTCAATTTCCCCCCAAAATAAAACTCAATGTTTCGTTCAAGTGTGAAGGCTCGTCACTCTTAAATTCAGATTGCTGGATCTTGTAATGGTTAGTTTGAGATTGATATATTCTCAACACCATTGCGGAACGTGCGCAGGTTCAAAAGTTTTAACTAACTGCGAAAGGGGGGAAACAATAATCAAATTGATAGTATTTACTTTAAAGCTTATATTAATGTCTAGTTTGTTATATACTGTCAACGGCCATACCATGTTGAAAATACCGGTTCTCGTCCGATCACCGAAGTCAAGCAACATCGGGCGTGGTCAGTACTTGGGAGGGTGACCACCTGGGAACACCACGTGCTGTTGACATTTTTTAAATTTTTTAATACTTAGATAAATTTTTACACTTTAAGCTCCCTGACGTCTATGCTTTTGGAACTGCTTGAATTTCTTTTCTCTCCCAAAATGCATTTCTTTGCATACTTTTACGCAGAAAATAGAGCGACTCTTCATACTTCTACCGAAAAGTAATAGAAAGCAGTACTCAATATTACTCTCATAATACCCCTAGGGAAAACTTCAAACTTACTTCACGTTAGGCCATTCTGCATTCCTTAAAAGCCTTCAATGTTCTTCAAGAGAGGCCACATTATTTGAGTTTTTTTTTTTAATTTTCGAATGAAAACAACTTCCAATTCTTCCCTTTACGAAATAAATAAATACTTTTGTGCTGAGAAATGACTGGAAATATTCACCTTTTTACCAAAAATAAACAGGTTACTGAATACACGTGTTTCGGGGTTTCCAGGCATCGCCTTTCCATTTCGAAGTTGTGAGCTTTTTCCGGATGTCTTTACATCCAAAAGCTCAAAAAAACGAGTCGAAAAAGGGGTTCCTGGAAACCCCGAAACAAGTGTATTCAGCAATTTGCTTATTTGTGATAAAAAAAACATTGGATATTTCCTATTATCTTCCCTTTACGTTTTCGTTTTTTTCTCGCTTCCAAAATGTAGGGAAGGACTTCTCTTCACTCTAACACTAAAAACACATCATAATTTATCTACGCCATTTTTAGGTAAAATATTCAAGCAATGAAAGTTTTTCAAAAACAAATCTGATCTGGGGGAAAATTATTTCGAAAAATTGTTTCCTAAAAGAAGTGCATGCGACAACTGTTCTCAATGACGACTAATCGTTACATGTGGGGGAGGGGAATATATATAAATATACCTCAGAGCAAGTCTAAAAATTGTCCTTTTCCGTTTATAAGTTCATTGTACATAGAAACCTTTTCCGCATCGAGCCATGTGAAAGTAATTCTTTAAAAAAAAAAAAAAAAAAATCCTTTTCAATTTGTTACCAGGGTTAAAAGAGAGAGGGTCCCATTCTTTGCATTCGCCAGAAATACGATTTTCCTCGCTCCTGGTAAAATTACCATCACGTGATGTACTTCCTTCTGGCTCTGAGGTACATGTATTACTTTAAGTTACTTTTGCGAGGATGTGATCAGTTTATTTAGTCTTAGTTACTATTTCAATTAGTTTAAATTGCCAAAAGCAGTTTTGGTTAGCACGTATCGCCAAAGATCGCCCAAATTACCTTATGACTTACATAACGCAGAGATTAAACAAGGGCCTTTAGAAGGTTAGCAGTATTACGCAAACTTGAATATGAATATAGAAACAAGTTGCTCTTGATTAACAAAAATATTCTCTTACAGAAATAACTAAAAAACAAGAAAGGGCATCCGTTTGTCCGTGAGAGAGACAATCGCTAAATAAAACACAAACCTTTTGTACGGGCCTTAATACCAAACTTTTTAATCCGAATATTTCTATACATGCTTCTTATACGGAATGATATTAAATAGTTAAAAAAATAGGGCGAGGTGTCGAGTAAAAAAAAGAGAAAAATAGCTTTCGTAAAACAAAGATTAAGGGTCTTCAATTGATTTATGACGTTGCGTGAAGAAACTTCAGCGCTATGGATATAGAATTTTTTTTTTTTTTTTTAATTCCTTTTATCGGTCGCCTAACTTTTTTTCGCATAACTATCTTGTTTAGTTAATACGTTGATAAACTAGAGGCTGGCGCATGAAAAAATGGTTCTACGAAAACGATGGTTTTTTCGCAAAACTTTTTTTTTTTTAATTAATATCCTTTTGCGTGTCCAGTTGTCCCAATATCAGTGACTTCACAGTAAGATTTAGATGAATATGAATGAAAAGTGAGATACCTCGTCAAACATCGTTTTCCCTAAATGGGAACGCTCTTTTCGAATTTCTGGCTGCTCCTATTTTAAAAGGAAAAACAGTGATATTCGCTTGTAAATAAGAAGGGGTGATTTTAAGCACACCGTTACATGTTTCAGGAATGAAACTCTAGTACGTTGTCCGAATTACGTATCCTGGCAATGCGTGAAGTATGGAACTGCGAACTCGGATCATAATTCACGTTGAAAACATTAAAAATCAAACTGTGTCACCATACAATTGATTCGCAGTGCGAAATCAATGCTGTTAACTACAGTCTTTTTTAAACCATATAGGGGATAAAAACAATAAAGTAGATTGAAAACATGACTAGGAATGGAAATAATTGTAGGTCTTCTTTGATAACGTCAAGAAGACCGACAACTTTTTGAAACTGAAGCTTAAAAAACTTTATTTTAGTCGACTTTCAATAACGTGAAGGAGAGGAGTTTTCGGGAGATCTCCTCCGAAAATTTTTCGAAATTGAAGCCCTTTAAACAAAATTTAAAACGACCTTTAATGATGCTGGCGAGCACGTTGGGAACGCTCCAACGAAAAATTTTTGGAGTTAGCTTTTTAAATGCAGTTTTCAAGCGATCTTTGGTAATGTTAAATAGTTCTTTGTAATATTAAACAGAGAAAATTTTTAACTTCCAGCCTAATGTTTGTTATTTGTTTGAAGTTAAAGCGTTGAGGATTCATTAAAATAATCTTTTAGCATTTTGGACTGATGTGGTACTTTTCAGTGACACCGTAGGTCTTCTTTTTCCAACTTTGTTTTACTTTAAATATCATTCCTCCAGAATCTCTGGATAAAGTTTTGGTTTACTTTCGTTTTGTACATTGAAACACTTAAAACTGCAGGTGTAACTATATGCAATATAGCAGACAGCCCGTTGATCACATCCATAGATTGCAGTTTCGTTCTTGTTAGAACTCATCAGTCTGGAATAGTGAATAATCGAGCAGGAGGCAGACGTCATTTCATTTTAGCAGAGAGCGCCAACAAACTGGTAGGTAAAGTAAATTTATCTCACCAGCGAGTGTCCACAGCATTGTGTGGTTCAACTCGCAAATTGAAGGCAATGCTTGTAAATGAAGGCTATCTCAGTTATTCACTATTCCAGGCTGATGTTCCGAACGAGAACAAATTGCAGTCTCTGGAAGTGATAACCGAGCTGTCTGGTATAATGCATTTTGTTCTGCCTTAGGCCTGGTTTAAGTTCAGTAAGTTACTGCTAAACTGGTGTGACTATTCGCTACAATATTGTAAATCTCCCTTTTAGGGCATTTAAACTTTTTTTCCATTTTCAACATGCTTCGGTGGTCCCTACGAAACCCATGATTATTTATTTATTCATTTCTTTTTGTTTTCTGCTGAAGCTTGTCATGGATTTTTACTATATACCGAATATTTATTTTCCTTAAAAAAAAATAAGTTCGAAATAAACATTTCAGCGGCCTTCAGTTAGGTAAATTATAATAAAGTGTCGTAGATGTTCCTAACTAATAATCAGACGTTTAATTGCTTAATATTCAAACGACGCATTTTCTTCTAAGATAAAAAATACTTTTTGTCACTGGAACTCCGGGAGTTTTTTTTTTTTTTTTTAATACTTCAATTTTTTACTACCGAAAACGTTTTCTTTCTTTTCTTTTTTTGTTCATCATTAATTAAAATTGGCTGCCTTTCCCGGTGACGACCCTACCTTTACGTGTTCATTGTCCCTTACGAACGAGAGGCAGCCCAGGACCCTTAAAAGGTCCTAGGCGTTATGAAACAAAATTATCTTATGAGCCGATGAATCTTCCACACGATTTCCGAAACAAGTGCTGCCAGCCTCTACGTAACACTAGGCGTAATTTCCATTCTAAAACGCTCGGCCACGAAGATATTCTCGCTGATGGACTCGAGTAAAATTTGCACCAATCAGACTCCAAAAATTAGTCGCCTTCTAACCGTGTTTCTTAATTCTATTCATGTTAAAAGTAGCTGCCATGATCGCTACTGTTATTTTGTATTGCACAACAGGCTAAAACTGGAACGCAGTGCATTACTCTAAAAAGTACAGGAAAAAAATTAACGGCTACAACACTGTGTTGCATTTATCATGTTAGCTACGACCGCTGGTTATAAAACAATAGATAGATACCCAAAAGTAGCCGTCAGATTTAATTTTCCTCTTGTGCTGTTTGATTTCTCATGAATTCGGAAGATGGCAGCAGCAGTAATCGCTATATTCTTCTGGCCATGGTTTAGAACAAATCTAAACTTGGGGAATCCCCGGGATCATTTGATATTTTAAAAAAGATCTTGGAAAGAAAAATTTCCAACATTAAACAATGAAAAAGATTCTCGTCGCGCCGAAGCTTATTACTCGGTTCTTGACTATCTGTTCGACATGATCAAATAATAAAATACTGAATTGCAGTTGAAAATCAGCACGAAATTTTGCTTAAGCTGCCTGCGTCTGCAATATAAAATTCAATTTCCCCCCAAAATAAAACTCAATGTTTCGTTCAAGTGTGAAGGCTCGTCACTCTTAAATTCAGATTGCTGGATCTTGTAATGGTTAGTTTGAGATTGATATATTCTCAACACCATTGCGGAACGTGCGCAGGTTCAAAAGTTTTAACTAACTGCGAAAGGGGGGAAACAATAATCAAATTGATAGTATTTACTTTAAAGCTTATATTAATGTCTAGTTTGTTATATACTGTCAACGGCCATACCATGTTGAAAATACCGGTTCTCGTCCGATCACCGAAGTCAAGCAACATCGGGCGTGGTCAGTACTTGGGAGGGTGACCACCTGGGAACACCACGTGCTGTTGACATTTTTTAAATTTTTTAATACTTAGATAAATTTTTACACTTTAAGCTCCCTGACGTCTATGCTTTTGGAACTGCTTGAATTTCTTTTCTCTCCCAAAATGCATTTCTTTGCATACTTTTACGCAGAAAATAGAGCGACTCTTCATACTTCTACCGAAAAGTAATAGAAAGCAGTACTCAATATTACTCTCATAATACCCCTAGGGAAAACTTCAAACTTACTTCACGTTAGGCCATTCTGCATTCCTTAAAAGCCTTCAATGTTCTTCAAGAGAGGCCACATTATTTGAGTTTTTTTTTTTAATTTTCGAATGAAAACAACTTCCAATTCTTCCCTTTACGAAATAAATAAATACTTTTGTGCTGAGAAATGACTGGAAATATTCACCTTTTTACCAAAAATAAACAGGTTACTGAATACACGTGTTTCGGGGTTTCCAGGCATCGCCTTTCCATTTCGAAGTTGTGAGCTTTTTCCGGATGTCTTTACATCCAAAAGCTCAAAAAAACGAGTCGAAAAAGGGGTTCCTGGAAACCCCGAAACAAGTGTATTCAGCAATTTGCTTATTTGTGATAAAAAAAACATTGGATATTTCCTATTATCTTCCCTTTACGTTTTCGTTTTTTTCTCGCTTCCAAAATGTAGGGAAGGACTTCTCTTCACTCTAACACTAAAAACACATCATAATTTATCTACGCCATTTTTAGGTAAAATATTCAAGCAATGAAAGTTTTTCAAAAACAAATCTGATCTGGGGGAAAATTATTTCGAAAAATTGTTTCCTAAAAGAAGTGCATGCGACAACTGTTCTCAATGACGACTAATCGTTACATGTGGGGGAGGGGAATATATATAAATATACCTCAGAGCAAGTCTAAAAATTGTCCTTTTCCGTTTATAAGTTCATTGTACATAGAAACCTTTTCCGCATCGAGCCATGTGAAAGTAATTCTTTAAAAAAAAAAAAAAAAAAAATCCTTTTCAATTTGTTACCAGGGTTAAAAGAGAGAGGGTCCCATTCTTTGCATTCGCCAGAAATACGATTTTCCTCGCTCCTGGTAAAATTACCATCACGTGATGTACTTCCTTCTGGCTCTGAGGTACATGTATTACTTTAAGTTACTTTTGCGAGGATGTGATCAGTTTATTTAGTCTTAGTTACTATTTCAATTAGTTTAAATTGCCAAAAGCAGTTTTGGTTAGCACGTATCGCCAAAGATCGCCCAAATTACCTTATGACTTACATAACGCAGAGATTAAACAAGGGCCTTTAGAAGGTTAGCAGTATTACGCAAACTTGAATATGAATATAGAAACAAGTTGCTCTTGATTAACAAAAATATTCTCTTACAGAAATAACTAAAAAACAAGAAAGGGCATCCGTTTGTCCGTGAGAGAGACAATCGCTAAATAAAACACAAACCTTTTGTACGGGCCTTAATACCAAACTTTTTAATCCGAATATTTCTATACATGCTTCTTATACGGAATGATATTAAATAGTTAAAAAAATAGGGCGAGGTGTCGAGTAAAAAAAAGAGAAAAATAGCTTTCGTAAAACAAAGATTAAGGGTCTTCAATTGATTTATGACGTTGCGTGAAGAAACTTCAGCGCTATGGATATAGAATTTTTTTTTTTTTTTTAATTCCTTTTATCGGTCGCCTAACTTTTTTTCGCATAACTATCTTGTTTAGTTAATACGTTGATAAACTAGAGGCTGGCGCATGAAAAAATGGTTCTACGAAAACGATGGTTTTTTCGCAAAACTTTTTTTTTTTAATTAATATCCTTTTGCGTGTCCAGTTGTCCCAATATCAGTGACTTCACAGTAAGATTTAGATGAATATGAATGAAAAGTGAGATACCTCGTCAAACATCGTTTTCCCTAAATGGGAACGCTCTTTTCGAATTTCTGGCTGCTCCTATTTTAAAAGGAAAAACAGTGATATTCGCTTGTAAATAAGAAGGGGTGATTTTAAGCACACCGTTACATGTTTCAGGAATGAAACTCTAGTACGTTGTCCGAATTACGTATCCTGGCAATGCGTGAAGTATGGAACTGCGAACTCGGGTCATAATTCACGTTGAAAACATTAAAAATCAAACTGTGTCACCATGCAATTGATTCGCAGTGCGAAATCAATGCTGTTAACTACAGTCTTTTTTAAACCATATAGGGGATAAAAACAATAAAGTAGATTGAAAACATGACTAGGAATGGAAATAATTGTAGGTCTTCTTTGATAACGTCAAGTAGACCGACAACTTTTTGAAACTGAAGCTTAAAAAACTTTATTTTAGTCGACTTTCAATAACGTGAAGGAGAGGAGTTTTCGGGAGATCTCCTCCGAAAATTTTTCGAAATTGAAGCCCTTTAAACAAAATTTAAAACGACCTTTAATGATGCTGGCGAGCACGTTGGGAACGCTCCAACGAAAAATTTTTGGAGTTAGCTTTTAAAATGCAGTTTTCAAGCGATCTTTGGTAATGTTAAATAGTTCTTTGTAATATTAAATAGAGAAAATTTTTAACTTCCAGCCTAATGTTTGTTATTTGTTTGAAGTTAAAGCGCTGAGGATTCATTAAAATAATCTTCTAGCATTTTGGACTGATGTGGTACTTTTCAGTGACACCGTAGGTCTTCTTTTTCCAACTTTGTTTTACTTTAAATATCATTCCTCCAGAATCTCTGGATAAAGTTTTGGTTTACTTTCGTTTAGTACATTGAAACACTTAAAACTGCTGGTGTAACTATATGCAATATAGCAGACAGCCCGTTGATCACATCCATAGATTGCAGTTTCGTTCTTGTTAGAACTCATCAGTCTGGAATAGTGAATAATCGAGCAGGAGGCAGACGTCATTTCATTTTAGCAGAGAGCGCCAACAAACTGGTAGGTAAAGTAAATTTATCTCACCAGCGAGTGTCCACAGCATTGTGTGGTTCAACTCGCAAATTGAAGGCAAGGCTTGTAAATGAAGGCTATCTCAGTTATTCACTATTCCAGGCTGATGTTCCGAACGAGAACAAATTGCAGTCTCTGGAAGTGATAACCGAGCTGTCTGGTATAATGCATTTTGTTCTGCCTTAGGCCTGGTTTAAGTTCAGTAAGTTACTGCTAAACTGGTGTGACTATTGGTTACAATATTGTAAATCTCCCTTTTAGGGCATTTAAACTTTTTTTCCATTTTCAACATCCTTCGGTGGTCCCTACGAAACCCATGATTATTTATTTATTCATTTCTTTTTGTTTTCTGCTGAAGCTTGTCATGGATTTTTACTATATACCGAATATTTATTTTCCTTAAAAAAAAAATAAGTTCGAAATAAACATTTCAGCGGCCTTCAGTTAGGTAAATTATAATAAAGTGTCGTAGATGTTCCTAACTAATAATCAGACGTTTAATTGCTTAATATTCAAACGACGCATTTTCTTCTAAGATAAAAAATACTTTTTGTCACTGGAACTCCGGGAGTTTTTTTTTTTTTTTTTTTAATACTTCATTTTTTTACTACCGAAAACGTTTTCTTTCTTTTCTTTTTTTGTTCATCATTAATTAAAATTGGCTGCCTTTCCCGGTGACGACCCTACCTTTACGTGTTCATTGTCCCTTACGAACGAGAGGCAGCCCAGGACCCTTAAAAGGTCCTAGGCGTTATGAAACAAAATTATCTTATGAGCCGATGAATCTTCCACACGATTTCCGAAACAAGTGCTGCCAGCCTCTACGTAACACTAGGCGTAATTTCCATTCTAAAACGCTCGGCCACGAAGATATTCTCGCTGATGGACTCGAGTAAAATTTGCACCAATCAGACTCCAAAAATTAGTCGCCTTCTAACCGTGTTTCTTAATTCTATTCATGTTAAAAGTAGCTGCCATGATCGCTACTGTTATTTTGTATTGCACAACAGGCTAAAACTGGAACGCAGTGCATTACTCTAAAAAGTACAGGAAAAAAATTAACGGCTACAACACTGTGTTGCATTTATCATGTTAGCTACGACCGCTGGTTATAAAACAATAGATAGATACCCAAAAGTAGCCGTCAGATTTAATTTTCCTCTTGTGCTGTTTGATTTCTCATGAATTCGGAAGATGGCAGCAGCAGTAATCGCTATATTCTTCTGGCCATGGTTTAGAACAAATCTAAACTTGGGGAATCCCCGGGATCATTTGATATTTTAAAAAAGATCTTGGAAAGAAAAATTTCCAACATTAAACAATGAAAAAGATTCTCGTCGCGCCGAAGCTTATTACTCGGTTCTTGACTATCTGTTCGACATGATCAAATAATAAAATACTGAATTGCAGTTGAAAATCAGCACGAAATTTTGCTTAAGCTGCCTGCGTCTGCAATATAAAATTCAATTTCCCCCCAAAATAAAACTCAATGTTTCGTTCAAGTGTGAAGGCTCGTCACTCTTAAATTCAGATTGCTGGATCTTGTAATGGTTAGTTTGAGATTGATATATTCTCAACACCATTGCGGAACGTGCGCAGGTTCAAAAGTTTTAACTAACTGCGAAAGGGGGGAAACAATAATCAAATTGATAGTATTTACTTTAAAGCTTATATTAATGTCTAGTTTGTTATATACTGTCAACGGCCATACCATGTTGAAAATACCGGTTCTCGTCCGATCACCGAAGTCAAGCAACATCGGGCGTGGTCAGTACTTGGGAGGGTGACCACCTGGGAACACCACGTGCTGTTGACATTTTTTAAATTTTTTAATACTTAGATAAATTTTTACACTTTAAGCTCCCTGACGTCTATGCTTTTGGAACTGCTTGAATTTCTTTTCTCTCCCAAAATGCATTTCTTTGCATACTTTTACGCAGAAAATAGAGCGACTCTTCATACTTCTACCGAAAAGTAGTAGAAAGCAGTACTCAATATTACTCTCATAATACCCCTAGGGAAAACTTCAAACTTACTTCACGTTAGGCCATTCTGCATTCCTTAAAAGCCTTCAATGTTCTTCAAGAGAGGCCACATTATTTGAGTTTTTTTTTTTAATTTTCGAATGAAAACAACTTCCAATTCTTCCCTTTACGAAATAAATAAATACTTTTGTGCTGAGAAATGACTGGAAATATTCACCTTTTTACCAAAAATAAACAGGTTACTGAATACACGTGTTTCGGGGTTTCCAGGCATCGCCTTTCCATTTCGAAGTTGTGAGCTTTTTCCGGATGTCTTTACATCCAAAAGCTCAAAAAAACGAGTCGAAAAAGGGGTTCCTGGAAACCCCGAAACAAGTGTATTCAGCAATTTGCTTATTTGTGATAAAAAAAAAAATTGGATATTTCCTATTATCTTCCCTTTACGTTTTCGTTTTTTTCTCGCTTCCAAAATGTAGGGAAGGACTTCTCTTCACTCTAACACTAAAAACACATCATAATTTATCTACGCCATTTTTAGGTAAAATATTCAAGCAATGAAAGTTTTTCAAAAACAAATCTGATCTGGGGGAAAATTATTTCGAAAAATTGTTTCCTAAAAGAAGTGCATGCGACAACTGTTCTCAATGACGACTAATCGTTACATGTGGGGGAGGGGAATATATATAAATATACCTCAGAGCAAGTCTAAAAATTGTCCTTTTCCGTTTATAAGTTCATTGTACATAGAAACCTTTTCCGCATCGAGCCATGTGAAAGTAATTCTTTAAAAAAAAAAAAAAAAAAAAATCCTTTTCAATTTGTTACCAGGGTTAAAAGAGAGAGGGTCCCATTCTTTGCATTCGCCAGAAATACGATTTTCCTCGCTCCTGGTAAAATTACCATCACGTGATGTACTTCCTTCTGGCTCTGAGGTACATGTATTACTTTAAGTTACTTTTGCGAGGATGTGATCAGTTTATTTAGTCTTAGTTACTATTTCAATTAGTTTAAATTGCCAAAAGCAGTTTTGGTTAGCACGTATCGCCAAAGATCGCCCAAATTACCTTATGACTTACATAACGCAGAGATTAAACAAGGGCCTTTAGAAGGTTAGCAGTATTACGCAAACTTGAATATGAATATAGAAACAAGTTGCTCTTGATTAACAAAAATATTCTCTTACAGAAATAACTAAAAAACAAGAAAGGGCATCCGTTTGTCCGTGAGAGAGACAATCGCTAAATAAAACACAAACCTTTTGTACGGGCCTTAATACCAAACTTTTTAATCCGAATATTTCTATACATGCTTCTTATACGGAATGATATTAAATAGTTAAAAAAATAGGGCGAGGTGTCGAGTAGAAAAAAGAGAAAAATAGCTTTCGTAAAACAAAGATTAAGGGTCTTCAATTGATTTATGACGTTGCGTGAAGAAACTTCAGCGCTATGGATATAGAATTTTTTTTTTTTTTTTTCATTCCTTTTATCGGTCGCCTAACTTTTTTTCGCATAACTATCTTGTTTAGTTAATACGTTGATAAACTAGAGGCTGGCGCATGAAAAAATGGTTCTACGAAAACGATGGTTTTTTCGCAAAACTTTTTTTTTTTTAATTAATATCCTTTTGCGTGTCCAGTTGTCCCAATATCAGTGACTTAACAGTAAGATTTAGATGAATATGAATGAAAAGTGAGATACCTCGTCAAACATCGTTTTCCCTAAATGGGAACGCTCTTTTCGAATTTCTGGCTGCTCCTATTTTAAAAGGAAAAACAGTGATATTCGCTTGTAAATAAGAAGGGGTGATTTTAAGCACACCGTTACATGTTTCAGGAATGAAACTCTAGTACGTTGTCCGAATTACGTATCCTGGCAATGCGTGAAGTATGGAACTGCGAACTCGGGCCATAATTCACGTTGAAAACATTAAAAATCAAACTGTGTCACCATACAATTGATTCGCAGTGCGAAATCAATGCTGTTAACTACAGTCTTTTTTAAACCATATAGGTGATAAAAACAATAAAGTAGATTGAAAACATGACTAGGAATGGAAATAATTGTAGGTCTTCTTTGATAACGTCAAGTGCGAAATCAATGCTGTTAACTACAGTCTTTTTTAAACCATATAGAGGATTAAAACAATAAAGTAGATTGAAAATATGACTAGGAATGGAAATAAGGCGGCAATATTTCGTTCGACCATTGCATTTAATCGATAAGATTAAATAAAAGCGTCTTATCGAGACTACCAAACAATCACAGCGAGGTGTAGAAACTTACAGACGTATAACCAGCGAATTCAAGCAAATTAATTCATACAAATTGATTGTTAAATAAGGAAATTACTATAATAAACTGTTTGAAGTACAAAACATTACTAAGAATGTGCTACATACCATTTCCAATCAGAGGCGGACGGATTTGAGTTCTTGTTGACCGAGCAAAGTTTACACGCTACTAAAAACGACCCTTTTTCATTTTCTCGAGTACACTAAAAAAAGGTATTACAAGTCGGCCGAGGCAGTTCACTCCTATCATATCCTCATGGAACTAGAAAGTAGCTCGCATATTGGGGCAAAAGAAACAATAATTCGGAAACTTGTTACAACACGTGTGATTTCGAGTACAATCAGTGGCGGATGGGACACCATGAATCGGCCCTGGCATTTACAGGCCAGCTGGCCCCTTAACAATTGCTTCATAAAGAGGTGACGCCCCCCCCCCCCCTACGCTTTTTCAAACTAATGTGAAAGAGAGAGCGGATCCAACAGATTTAGTTTCAGGAGGGAGTCGTCACTAGAATTTGAGGACTCAGGAGAATTTTCGTTTTACAAAATTAGAGAAAAAGAATAAATAATACGAACACCAGTTAAAAAGTGAAATTTTCGTGTAGAATATGGAGGGTCCGGGAACTCTCCCCCGGAAAATTTTTGAACTTATAGCTCCAAAAACTCAATGTTAGACCACTTTCGGATGATCTTCTTGCGATGTTTGCTGGAGAGGGATTTGAACAATTCCCCATGAAAATTTTCGAAATTAGAGTCTTAAATGCGCATGTGGCAAGCTGACTTTGAAAACACCAGGAGAAAGGGTGGTAATGTTAGAGGAAGAAGAGTTCGGAGAGGGACTCTCCCGGAGAAGTTTTGCGAAGTTGTTGGTCCAAAAACGCAGCTTTATACGGTGTTTGGTGATGGTAAGGAAAGGAGAGATTTTGAGTCTTTGCATAAGTTCTGGGCGGGTGGGGGAGGGGGGGGGGCAGAACGCTTTCCCGGCCATTTTTCAAAATTGAATATTTAGAAACGTTATTGTTAGATCACTAAATATGTTAATGATAGGATGGCTCTCTTTGGAAATTCTTGATAATTTTAACAACGGAGTTTTAGTCTATTTTTTACAATGTTAATGAGAGCAAAGATCTGATGCCACCCCCTCGAGAAGTTTTTTAATTTGTTTTCTTAAAAATGCTTTTTAGATGTCCTTCGGTAATGTTAGGGTGTGAAGAGGTTCAGGGGTGCACCCCAGGAAATGTTTCGAAACTGAAATCTAAAAAATGGGATTGTAGGTCTTCTTTGATAACGTCAAGAAGACCGACAACATTTTGAAACTGAAGCTTAAAAAACTTTATTTTAGTCGACTTTCAATAACGTGAAGGAGAGGAGTTTTCGGGAGATCTCCTCCGAAAATTTTTCGAAATTGAAGCCCTTTAAACAAAATTTAAAACGACCTCTAATGATGCTGGCGACCACGTTGGGGACGCTCCAACGAAAAATTTTTGGAGTTAGCTTTTAAAATGCAGTTTTCAAGCGATCTTTGGTAACGTTAAATAGTTCTTTGTAATAATAAATAGATAAAATTTTTAACTTCCAGCCTAATGTTTGTATTTGTTTGAAGTTAAAGAGTTGGGGATTCATTAAAATATTCTTTTAGCATTTTGGACTGATGTGGTACTTTTCAGTGACACCGTAGGTCTTCTTTTCCCAACTTTGTTTTACTTTAAATATCATTCCTCCAGAATCTCTGGATAAAGTTTTGGTTTACTTTCGTTTTGTACATTGAAACACTTAAAACTGCTGGTGTAACTATATGCAATATAGCAGACAGCCCGTTGATCACGTCCATAGACTGCAGTTTCGTTCTTGTTAGAACTCATCAGTCTGGAATAGTGAATAACCGAGCAGGAGGCAGACGTCATTTCATTCAAGCAGAGAGCGCCAACAAACTGGTAGGTAAAGTAAATTTATCTCACCAGCGAGTGTCCACAGCATTGTGTGGTTCAACTCGCAAATTGAAGGCAAGGCTTGTAAATGAAGGCTATCTCAGTTATTCACTATTCCTGGCTGATGTTCCGAACGAGAACAAATTGCAGTCTCTGGATGTGATAACCGAATGTCTGGTATAATGCATTTTGTTCTGCCTTAGGCCTGGTTTAAGTTCAGTAAGTTACTGCTAAACTGGTGTGACTATTCGTTACAATATTGTATATCTCCCTTTTAGGGCATTTAAACTTTTTTTCCATTTTCAACATGCTTCGGTGGTCCCTACGTAGCCCATGATTATTTTTTTATTCATTTCTTTTTGTTTTCTGCTGAAGCTTGTCATGGATTTTTACTATATACCGAATATTTATTTTCCTTAAAAAAAATAAGTTCGAAATAAACATTTCAGCGGCCTTCAGTTAGGTAAATTATAATAAAGTGTCGTAGACGTTCCTAACTAATAATCAGAGGTTTAATTGCTTAATATTCAAACGACGCATTTTCTTCTAAGATAAAAAATACTTTTTGTCACTGGAACTACGGGAGTTTTTTTTTTTTAATACTTCAATTTTTTACTACCGAAAACGTTTTCTTTCTTTTCTTTTCTTTTTTTGTTAATCATTAATTTAAATTGGCTGCTTTTCCCTCTGACGACCCTACCTTTACGTGTTCATTGTCCCTTACGAACGAGAGGCAGCCCAGGACCCTTAAAAGGTCCTTAGGCAGTTATGAAACAAAATTATCTTATGAGCCGATGAATTTACCTTTTTTCGGAAAAATATCGTATTGCTCACAATATGAGTTTGCAGAGTTTTTTTTTTTTTCATTTGTAGCCATTACTTTTCTATTAGCGATTTTCTTGTAAATCGTTGAGAAATGTACCGGAATATTATGATATTGTCATAGAAATTTAAATGTATTTTTTAAAAAAGGAAGAAGGAAAAGAAAATAAAGAAAGGTTTTTTCTTTTTTGTGCTGTTCAGTTGTAAAATTCAATGCGACCCAAACAGAGGCGGCCCACCGGGCAAATGCCCGGCTGCCCGCTGGCCCCATCCGCCTCTGAGTACAAGCACTGACAACAAGATTTCCGAAACAAGTGCTACCAGCCTCTACGTAACACTAGGCGTAATTTCCATTCTAAAACGCTCGGCCACGAGGATATTCTCGCTGATGGACTCGAGTAAAATTTGCACCAATCAGACTCCAAAAATTAGTCGCCTTCTAACCGTGTTTCTTAATTCTATTCATGTTAAAAGTAGCTGCCATGATCGCTACTGTTATTTTGTATTGCACAACAGACTAAAACTGGAACGCGGTGCATTACTCTAAAAAGTACAGGAAAAAAATTAACGGCTACAACACTGTGTTGCTTTTATCGTGTTAGCTACGACCGCTAGTTATAAAACAATAGATAGATGAGATAAATAAATACCTTTGTGCTGAACAGTAAAGTAAGACAAAACAACGTTAGAAGAAGCACAAATTTGTAAATTACAGCAGACACGTGTTTCGGCGTTACAGGGAACGCCTTTTTCAATGCAAAAAATAATGAGCTTAAGGCTTTTGTCGGATGTCTTTTCATCCATAAGCTCATTATTTTTTGCTTTGAAAAAGGCGTTCTCTGTAACGCCGAAACACGTGTCTCCTGTAATTTACAAATTTGTGCTTCTTCTAACGTTGTTTTGTCTTACTTTATCTTACTTTAATAGATAGATACCCAAAAGTAGCCGTCAGATTTAACTTTCCTCTTGTGCTGTTTGATTTCTCATGAATTCGGAAGATGGCAGCAGCAGTAATCGCTATATTCTTCTATCCATGGTCAGGGAGGCTAAAAGGAAGGAGGCTCATCTCCTTTGGCAGCGGGGCGAAAAAGTGACCGGATTATTCCATCGTCACTGGTGGCGCTAGTGTTCAATCTCTCGCAGTTCGCTCGCCTGATTTAAAGGGAAAGGAGATTTCGCTTGACCGACCCCGAGTATTCGACTGGGTGGATGCCGGCAATTAGCTAGTTTGGGGCCATTGATGCGAAAAATTTGTTGGAACTCAATAATATCGCGCGGTCATCACGATGGACCTAAAATTACTTTCTTTCTTATATTTGTTCTAGAATTTAGACATTAATTCTGTGTTTTAGCCATTAGAATTATTTTTTTTTTAATTTTATGAATTTCATTAAGTTAGATTTCACGTACCATACTTGCTTAGTTCTTTTACTCCAATTACTTTATTGTGTTACCTCGATCTTCTTTCTCCTTAGCTCTTTTACTCCAATAAATTTATTCTGTTACTTCGATCAATTTTCTCCCCCTCCCCATAAATTTTGCGTGATATAAGCTCATTTAAAATTAAATATTTCACAGTAATATGTGCAACAATATTTAGTTTCTTTTTCTGTTTACTTCTGCTGAAAAAGCCGTTTTTTTTCCTTTTTTCTGTTGGATTTATTTTTAAAAACGATAAGAAAAAAAAATCAGTAATACTTTGAACATTGAAAAAAACTTCTTTTTCGTTAGTTGATTGTGAACAATTAAAAAAGAATCTTACAAGAAAGTGCTATTCAATTCAAGCGCTAATCTAGTTTATTGCTTATATTTATCAAGCTAAGTTTCGTTTTCACTTACCATAATTACTTGGTTCTTTTATTCCAATATTTCGTTCTGTTTCACCGAGTTTCTTTATCCTGCACCTCCCCCCCCTCATACACACAAATTTCGTGCGATATTAGCTCATATAACTTAATATATTTCACTGTATTATGTACACCAATATTTAGTTTCGTTTTTGTTTAATTAATTACTTTTGCTGAAATAACCTTTTTTTTTCTTTTTTATTTCGTTGGATTTATCTTTAAAAACGATTAGAAAAAATATTAATACTCCGTACATTGAAAAAAAAATTGTTTATCGTTAGTTATTAGTGAACAATTACAAATAATGTTACAAGAAAGTGCTATTTATTACAAGCGTTGATCTAGTTTATAGCTTATATTTATCACATTGTGTTTCGTTTTCACTTACCATAGTTACTTTCTTTCTCCTCCTCCCATACATAAATTTCGTGTGATATAAGCTTACATAAAACTTTATGTATTACATTTAGTTTGGAATTGTTGCTCTGCGCTCGATGTAAGTGAAATTTGAAGATAAAAAAAGCAAAACATAAATATTTTGAGGAAAATTATATGTTAAACAGTTCAATCTTAATTTCAATTGAATTCTCTACCATGAGTGCGTTCCTGAGTTTTTCTACTACAGTGGAGTTTCTATTATTCAAGTTAAGCATATGTGAATTTTAATAAATAAGAAGAAAAAGGACATGGAAATATAACTAGAAGAAAACAAAATTAGTGATTTAAATTCCAAAACTTTAGTTGTTCATTGCTACTCTCTTTCTATTTTTTTAAATGAATAACTTTAAAATCAAGTCCTCTCATTTACTCTTAAAATCAAATGCATAGTACTCAGAAAAATTACGAAAACCGGATCGTAATCTACGGGTTTTATTGGGAGAAAATGTTTTTAAAAGTCAGCTAAAATCATTTTTAGTTTCATGGCAAATGAGCAGAACAGCCATATCAAAAACAATATACAAAATAGAACACAAATTGCACAACACATAACAAGAATGAATGCTCGCTAAAGTCGTAGCAGAAACACAAATTAAACACATCGAATGCAAAATATGCCAAAAACCTAGGGTGGAGTAAAGTATTCTATGCTTCTCTGAACAGCTTTCATGGCGAAAGTAGTTTAATACTTCCAAATATACAGGTGACAGTTTTTAAAACACACTTGTTTACACTGCTTCGCTACGAGCGAAAAGATATAAACAGTGCGAGAGATGACACTGTAGCGGCCTCTGGCGGAAGTGGAATTTTGTTGCCAAACTGCTAACATGGAGATTCGTCTCCTTCCTTTTACTCCCTGTCCATGGTTTAGAATAAATCTAAACTTAGGGAATCCCCGGGATCATTTGATATTTTAAAAAAGATTTTGGAAAGAAAGATTTCCAACAAAAAACAATGAAAAAGATTCTCGTCGCGCCGAAGCTTATTACTCGGTTCTTGACTATCTATTCGACATGATCAAATAATAAAATACTGAATTGCAGTTGAAAACCAGCACGAAATTTTGCTTAAGCTGCCTGCGTCTGCAATATAAAATTCAATTTCCCCCCAAAATAAAACTCAATGTTTCGTTCAAGTTTGAAGGCTCGTCACTCTTAAATTCAGATCGCTGGATCTTGTAATGGTTAGTTTGAGATTGATATATTCTCAACACCATTGCGGAACGTGCGCAGGTTCAAAAGTTTTAACTAACTGCGAAAGGGGGGAAACAATAATCAAATTGATAGTATTTACTTCAAAGCTTATATTAATGTCTAGTTTGTTTCATACTGTCAACGGCCATACCATGTTGAAAATACCGGTTCTCGTCCGATCACCGAAGTCAAGCAACATCGGGCGTGGTCAGTACTTGGGAGGCTGACCACCTGGGAACACCACGTGCTGTTGGCATTGTTTAAATTTTTTAATACTTAAATAAATTTTTACACTTTAAGTCCCCTGACGACTATGCTTTTGGAACTGCTTGAATTTCTTTTCTCTCCCAAAATGCATTTCTTTGCATAATTTTACGCAGAAAATAGAGCGACTCTTCATACTTCTACCGAAAAGTAATAGAAAGCAGTACTCAATATTACTCTCATAATACCCTAGGGAAAACTTCAAACTTACTTCACGTTAGGCCTTTCTGCATTCTTTAAAAGCCTTCAATGTTCTTCAAGAAAGACCACATTATTTGAGTTTTTTTTTAAATTTTCGAATAAAAACAACTTCCAATTCTTCCCTTTACGAAATAAATAAATACCTTTGTGCTGAGAAATAACTGGAAATATTCACCTTTTTACCAAAAATAAACAGGTTACTGAATACACGTGTTTCGGGGTTTCCAGGCATCGCCTTTTCATTTCGAAGTTGTGAGTTTTTTCCGGATGTCTTTACATCCGAAAGCTCAAAAAAAAAAAAAAAAAAAAAAAAAAAAAAAAAAAAAATGAGTCGAAAAAGGGGTTCCTGGAAACCCCGAAACAAGTGTATTCAGCAATTTGCTTATTTGTGATAAAAAAAAACATTGGATACTTCCTATTATCTTCCCTTTACGTTTTCGTTTTTTTCCCGCTTCCAAAATGTAGGGAACGACTTCTCTTCACTCCAGTGGCGCACACAAGGGAGGGGTCCAGGGGGTCCGGACCCCTCCCAAAGGTCTTGCTTTTTTTCCCGATTGATTACGATTCTGTGAATTTTGTACGTAAAATAAATTCAAACAAAGGTAACATTAATTTCAGTTCTAATAAGTGAAAAAAAAAATCCTCATGATAAAAGATTTTTTTTTTAATATTGTGCACTTTTCCTATAACGAATTGCCTATTACAAGCAGAATGGTGATTATAAATGAATACACTAAAAAACCATGTTTTAGTTTTGTAATTACAGATTACACCAAATGAGATTCTATGAACTTCTAAATCATATGCTGCTTCTACAACGATGAATTTGATTTGTTGAACCCATTTTTTAATTATGAGAAAAGTTAATGCGTATATTATTTTGCTGTCTGGTAATTTATTTAAGTATATTTTAATTAATAACACTAAGTGTTTATTCAATAATTTATTTTTTACTGTTTTTCGTTCTCGAGAATCGAAAAAATCAAGTCAATATGTTTGACGGCGTATCGGAGATATGATATGAGACTGAGGCTTTCGATCTTGGACCCTCCCCTTGCAAAATTCCTGTGTGCGCCACTGCTTCACTCTAACACTAAAAACACATCATAATTTATCTACGCCATTTTTAGGTAAAATATTCAAGCAATGAAAGTTTTTCAAAAACAAATCTGATCTGGGGGAAAATTATTTCGAAAAATTGTTTTCTAAAAGAAGTGCATGCGACTATTGTTCTCAAAGACGACTAATCGTTACATGTGGGGGAGGGGAATATATATAAATATACCTCAGAGCAAGTTTAAAAATTGCGCTTTTCCGTTTATAAGTGCATTGTATGTAGAAACCTTTTCCGCATCGAGCCATGTGAAAGTAATTCTTTAAAAAAAAAAAAAAAAAAAATCCTTTTCAATTTGTTACCAGGGTTAAAAGAGAGCGGGTCCCATTCTTTGCATGCGCCAGAAATACGATTTTCCTCGCTCCTGGTAAAATTACCATCATGTGATGTACTTCCTTCTGGCTCTGAGGTACATGTATTACTTTAAGTTACTTTTGCGAGGATGTGATCAGTTTATTTAGTCTTAGTTCTATTCTATTCAAGAGTCACAACTGACTACAACTGTATTTATGTCGAGGACTGCATACAAAGTGCCTTGCCTCCATTATTTTATATACCGATAGATGGCAGCACCATCACCGGATCGAACAGTTAATGAGAATTAGTCTTAGTTACTCTTTCAATTAGTTTAAATTGCCAAAAGCAGTTTTAGTTAGTACGTATCGCTAAAGATCGCCCAAATTACCTTTTGACTTACATAACGCAGAGATTAAACAAGGGCCTTTAGAAAATTAGCAGTATTAATCAAACTTGAATATGAATATAGAAACAAGTTGCTCTTGATTAACAAAAATATTCACTTACAGAAATAACTAAAAAATAAGAAAGGGCATCCGTTCGTCCGAGAGAGAGACAATCGCTAAATAATGCACAAAACTTTTGTACGGGCCTTAATACCGAACTTTTTAATCCGAATATTTCTATACATGGTTCTTATACGGAATGATATCAAATAGTTAAAAAAATAGGGCGAGGTGTCGAGTAAAAAAAAAGAGAGAAAAATCGCTTATGTAAAACAAAGATTAAGGGTCTTCAATTGATTTATGACGTTGCGTAAAGAAATTTCAGCGCTATGGATATAGAATCTTTTTCTTTTTTTTTTTTTTTAAATTCCTTTTATCGGTCTCCTAACTTTTTTTCGCATAAATATCTTGTTTAGTTAATACTTTGATAAACTAGAGGCTGGCGCACGAAAAAATGGTTCTACGAAAACGATTGTTTTTTCGCAAAACTTTTTTTTTTTAATTAATATCCTTTTGCGTGCCCAGTGGTCCCAATATCAGTGACTTCACAGTAAGATTGAGATGAATAAGAATGAGAAGTGAGATACCTCGTCAAACATCGTTTTCCCTAAATGGGAACGTTCTTTTCGAATTTCTGGCTGCTCCTGTTTTAAAAGGAAAAACAGTGATATTCGCTTGCAAATAAGAAGGGGTGATTTTAAGCACACTGTTACATGTTTCAGGAATGAAACTCTAGTACGTTGTCCGAATTACGTATCCTGGCAATGCGTGAAGTATGGAACTGCGAACTCGGGCCATAATTCACGTTGAAAACATAAAAAATCAAACTGTGTCACCATACAATTGATTCGCAGCGCGAAATCAATGCTGTTAACCAGTCTTTTTTAAACCATATAGAGGATTAAAACAATAAAGTAGATTGAAAATATAACTAGGAATGGAAATAAGGCAGCAATATTTTGTTCGACCATTGCATTTAATCGATAAGATTAAATAAAAGCGTCTTATCGAGACTACCAAACAATCACAGCGAGGTGTAGAAACTTACAGACGTATAACCAGCGAATTCAAGCAAATTAATTCATACAAATTGATTGTTAAATAAGGAAATTACTATAATAAACTGTTTGAAATGCAAAACATTACTAAGAATGTGCTACATACCATTTCCAATCAGAGGCGGACGGATTTGAGTTCTTGTTGACCGGGCAAAGTTTACACGCTACTAAAAACGACCCTTTTTCATTTTCTCGAGTACACTAAAAAAAGGTATTACAAGTCGGCCGAGGCAGTTCACTCCTATCATATCCTTCATGAAACTAGAAAGTAGCTCGCATATTTAAGGCAACAGAAACAATAATTCGGAAACTTGTTACAACACGTGTGATTTCGAGTACAAGCAGTGGCGGATGGGACACCATGAATAGGCCCTGGCATTTACAGGCCAGCTGGCCCCTTAACAATTGCTTCATAAAGAGGTGACGCCCCCCCCCCCTACGCTTTTTCAAATTAATGTGAAAGAGAGAGCGGATCCAACAGATTTAGTTTCACCAGGGAGTCATCACTAGAATTTGAGGAATCAGGAGAATTTGCGTTTTACAAAATTAGAGAAAAAGAATAAATAATACGAACACCAGTTAAAAATTGAAATTTTCGTGTAGAATATGGAGGGTCCGGGGACTCTCCCCCGGAAATTTTTTGAAATTATAGTTCCAAAAACTCAATGTTTGACCACTTTCGGATGATGTTCTGCGATGTTTGCTGGAGGGGGATTTGAACAATTCCCCATGAAATTTTTCGAAATTAGAGTCTTAAATGCGCATGTGGCAAGCTAACTTTGAAAACACCAGGAGAAAGGGTGGTAATGTTAGAGGAAGAAGAGTTCGGAGAGGGACTCTCCCGGAGAAGTTTTGCGAAGTTGTTGGTCCAAAAACGCAGCTTTATACGTTGTTTGGTGATGGTAAGGAAAGGAGAGATTCGGATTCTTTGCATAAGTTCTGGGCTGGTGGTGGTGGGGGGGGGAGGGGGGGGGCAGAACGCTTTCCCGGCCATTTTTCAAAATTGAATATTTAGAAACGTTATTGTTAGATCACTAAATATGTTAATGATAGGATGGCTCTCTTTGGAAATTCTTGATAATTTTAACAATGGAGTTTTAGTCTATTTTTTTACAATGTTAATAAGAGCAAAGATCTGATGCCACCCCCTCGAGAAGTTTTTTAATTTGTTTTCTTAAAAATGCTTTTTAGATGTCCTTCGGTAATGTTAGGGAGTGAAGAGGTTCAGGGGTGCACCCCAGGAAATGTTTCGAAACTGAAATCTAAAAAATGGGATTGTAGGTCTTCTTTGATAACGTCAAGAAGTCCGACAACATTTTGAAATTGAAGCTTAAAAAACTTTATTTTAGTCGACTTTCAATAACGTGAAGGAGAGGAGTTTTCGGGAGATCTCCTCCGAAAATTTTTCGAAATTGAAGCCCTTTAAACAAAATTTAAAACGACCTCTAATGATGCTGGCGACCACGTTGGGGACGCTCCAACGAAAAATTTTTGGAGTTAGCTTTTAAAATGCAGTTTTCAAGCGATCTTTGGTAACGTTAAATAGTTCTTTGTAATAATAAATAGATAAAATTTTTAACTTCCAGCCTAATGTTTGTATTTGTTTGAAGTTAAAGAGTTGGGGATTCATTAAAATAATCTTTTAGCATTTTGGACTGATGTGGTACTTTTCAGTGACACCGTAGGTCTTCTTTTCCCAACTTTGTTTTACTTTAAATATCATTCCTCCAGAATCTCTGGATAAAGTTTTGGTTTACTTTCGTTTTGTACATTGAAACACTTAAAACTGCTGGTGTAACTATATGCAATATAGCAGACAGCCCGTTGATCACGTCCATAGACTGCAGTTTCGTTCCTGTTAGAACTCATCAGTCTGGAATAGTGAATAACCGAGCAGGATGCAGACGTCATTTCATTGAAGCAGAGAGCGCCAACAAACTGGTAGGTAAAGTAAATTTATCTCACCAACGAGTGTCCACAGCATTGTGTGGTTCAACTCGCAAATTGAAGGCAAGGCTTGTAAATGAAGGCTATCTCAGTTATTCACTATTCCTGGCTGATGTTCCGAACGAGAACAAATTGCAGTCTCTGGAAGTGATAACCGAGCTGTCTGGTATAATGCATTTTGTTCTGCCTTAGGCCTGGTTTAAGTTCAGTAAGTTACTGCTAAACTGGTGTGACTATTCGTTACAATATTGTATATCTCCCTTTTAGGGCATTTAAACTTTTTTTCCATTTTCAACATGCTTCGGTGGTCCCTACGAAACCCATGATTATTTATTTATTCATTTCTTTTTGTTTTCTGCTGAAGCTTGTCATGGATTTTTACTATATACCGAATATTTATTTTCCTTAAAAAGAAATAAGTTCGAAATAAACATTTCAGCGGCTTTCAGTTAGGTAAATTATAATAAAGTGTCGTAGATGTTCTTAACTAATAATCAGAGGTTTAATTGCTTAATATTCAAACAACGCATTTTCTTCTAAGATAAAAAATACTTTTTGTCACTGGAACTCCGGGAGTTTTTTTTTTTTTTTTTTTTTTTTAATACTTCAATTTTTTACTACCGAAAACGTTTTCTTTCTTTCCTTTTTTTGTTCATCATTAATTAAAATTGGCTGCCTTTCCCGGTGACGACCCTACCTTTACGTGTTCATTGTCCCTTACGAACGAGAGGCAGCTCAGGACCCTTAAAAGGTCCAAGGCAGTTATAAAACAAAATTATCTTATGAGCCGATGAATTTACCTTTTTTTCAGAAAAATATCGTATTGCTCACAATATGAGTTTGCAGAGTTTTTTTTTTTTTTTTTTTTTCATTTGTAGCCATTACTTTTCTTGTAGCGATTTTCTTGTAAATCGTTGAGATATGTACCGGAATATTATGATATTGTCATAGAAATTTAAATGTATTTTTTTAAAAAGGAAGAAGGGAAAGAAAATAAAAAAAAAGGTTTTCTCTTTTTTGTGCTGTTCAGTTGTAAAATTCAATGCGGCCCAAACAGAGGCGGCCCACCGGGCAAATGCCCGGCTGCCCGCTGGCCCCATCCGCCTCTGAGTACAAGCACTGACAACAAGATTTCCGAAACAAGTGCTACCAGCCTCTACGTAACACTAGGCGTAATTTCCATTCTAAAACGCTCGGCCACGAGGATATTTTCTGATGAACTTGAGTAAAATTTGCACCAATCAGACTCCAAAAATTAGTCGCCTTCTAACCGTGTTTCTTAATTCTCTTCATGTTAAAAGCAGCTGCCATGATCGCTACTGTTATTTTGTATTGCACAACAGACTAAAACTGGAACGCGGTGCATTACTCTAAACAGTACAGGAAAAAAATTAACGGCTACAACACTGTGTTGCTTTTATCGTGTTAGCTACGACCGCTGGTTATAAAACAATAGATCGATACCCAAAAGTAGCCGTCAGATTTAACTTTCCTCTTGTGCTGTTTGATTTCTCATGAATTCGGAAGATGGCAGCAGCAGTAATCGCTATATTCTTCTGTCCATAGTTTAAAACAAATCTAAACTTAGGGAATCCCAGGGATTATTTGATATTTTGAAAAAGATTTTGGAAAGAAAAATTTCCACAAAAAACAATGAAAAAGATTCTCGTCGCGCCGAAGCTTATTACTCGGTTCTCGACTATCTATTCGACATGATCAAATAATAAAATTCTGAATTGCAGTTGAAAACCAGCACGAAATTTTGCTTAAGCTCCCTGCGTCTGCAATATAAAATTCAATTTCCCCCCAAAATAAAACTCAATGTTTCGTTCAAGTTTGAAGGCTACGTCACTCTTAAATTCAGATCGCTGGATCTTGTAATGGTTAGTTTGAGATTGATATATTCCCAACACCATTGGTTCAAAAGTTTTAAGTAACTGCGAAAGGGGGGAAACAATAATCAAATTGATAGTATTTATTTTAAAGCTTATATTAATGTCTAGTGGTACATACTGTCAACGGCCATACTATGTTGAAAATACCGGTTCTCGTCCGATCACCGAAGTCAAGCAACATCGGGTGTGGTCAGTACTTGGGAGGGTGACCATCTGGGAACACCACGTGCTGTTGACATTTTTCAAATTTTTTAATACTTAAATAAATTTTTATACTTTAAGCCCCCTGACGTCTATGCTTTTGGAACTGCTTGAATTTCTTTTCTCTCCCAAAATGCATTTCTTTGCATAATTTTACGCAGAAAAAAAAGCGACTCTTCATACTTCTACCGAAAAGTAATAGAAAGCAGTACTCAATATTACTCTCATATACCCTAGGGAAAACTTCAAACTTACTTTACGTTAGGCCATTCTGCATTCTTTAAAAGCCTTCAATGTTCTTCAAGAGAGGCCACATTATTTGAGTTTTTTTTTTATTTTCGAATGAAAACAACTTCCAATTCTTCCCTTTACGAAATAAATAAATACCTTTTTGCTGAGAAATAACTGGAAATATTCACCTTTTTACCAAAAATAAACAGGTTACTTAATACACGTGTTTCGGGGTTTCCAGGTATCGCCTTTTCATTTCGAAGTTGTGAGCTTTTTCCGGAAGTCTTTACATCCGAAAGCTCAAAAAAATGAGTCGAAAAAGGGGTTCCTGGAAACCCCGAAACAAGTGTATTCAGCAATTTGCTTATTTGTGATAAAAAAAAACATTTGATATTTCCTATTATCTTCCCTTTACGTTTTCGTTTTTTTTCCCCGCTTCCAAAATGTAGGGAACGACTTCTTTCCACTCCAGTAGCGCACACAAGGGAGGGGTCCAGGGGGTCCGGACCCCTCCCAAAGGTCTTGCTTTTTTTCCCGATTAATTACGATTCTGCGAATTTCGTACGTAAAATAAATTCAAACAAATTTAACATTAATTTCAGTTCTAATAATTAAAAAAAAAATCCTCATGATAAAAGATTTTTTTTAAATATTGTGCACTTTTCCTATAACGAATTGCCTATTACAAGCAGAATGGTGATTATAAATGAATACACTAAAAAACCATGTTTTAGTTTTGTAATTACAGATTACACCAAATGAGATTCTATGAACTTTTAAATCATATGCCGCTTCTACAACGATGAATTTGATTTGTTGAACCCATTTTTTAATTATGAGAAAAGTTAATGCGTATATTATTTTGCTGTCTGGTAATTTATTTAAGTATATTTTATTAAATAACACAAACTGTTTATTCAATAGTTTATTTTTTACTGTTTTTCGTTATCGAGAATCGAAAAAATCAAGTCAATATGTTTGACGGCGTATTGGGGATATGATATGAGACTGAGGCTTTCGATCTTGGACCCTCCCTTTGCAAAATTCCTGTGTGCGCCACTGCTTCACTCTAACACTAAAAACACATCATAATTTATCTACGCCATTTTTAGGTAAAATATTCAAGCAATGAAAGTTTTTCAAAAACAAATCTGATCTGGGGGAAAATTATTTCGAAAAATTGTTTTCTAAAAGAAGTGCATGCGACAACTGTTCTCAATGACGACTAATCGTTACATGTGGGGGAGGGGAATATATATAAATATACCTCAGAGCAAGTCTAAAAATTGTCCTTTTCCGTTTATAAGTTCATTGTACATAGAAACCTTTTCCGCATCGAGCCATGTGAAAGTAATTCTTTAAAAAAAAAAAAATCCTTTTCAATTCGTTACCAGGATTAAAAGAGAGCTGGTCCCATTCTTTGCATGCGCCAGAAATACGATTTTTCTCGCTCCTGGTAAAATTACCATCATGTGATGTACTTCCTTCTGGCTCTGAGGTACATGTATTACTTTAAGTTACTTTTGCGAGGATGTGATCAGTTTATTTAGTCTTAGTTACTACTTCAATTAGTTTAAATTGCCAAAAGCAGTTTTCGTTAGCACGTATCGCCAAAGATCGCCCAAATTACCTTATGACTTACATAACGCAGAGATTAAACAAGGGCCTTTAGAAAATTAGCAGTATTACGCAAACTTGAATATGAATATAGAAACAAGTTGCTCTTGATTAACAAAAATATTCACTTACAGAAATAACTAAAAAATAAGAAAGGGCATCCGTTTGTCCGTGAGAGAGACAATCGCTAAATAAAACACAAGCCTTTTGTACGGGCCTTAATACCAAACTTTTTAATCCGAATATTTCTATACATGCTTCTTATACGGAATGATATCAAATAGTTAAAAAAATAGGGCGAGGTGTCGAGTAAAAAAAAGAAAGAGAAAAATCGCTTTCGTAAAACAAAGATTAAGGGTCTTCAATTGATTTATGACGTTGCGTGAAGAAATTTCAGCGCTATGGATATAGAATCTTTTTTTTTTTAATTCCTTTTATCGGTCTCCTAACTTTTTTTTCGCATAAATATCTTGTTTAGTTCATACGTTAGATAACTAGATGCTGGCGCACGAAAAAATGGTTGTACGAAAACGATGGTTTTTTCGCAAAACTTTTTTTTTTTTAATTAATATCCTTTTGCGTGTCCAGTTGTCCCAATATCAGTGACTTCACAGTAAGATTTAGATGAATATGAATGAAAAGTGAGATACCTCGTCAAACATCGTTTTCCCTAAATGGGAACGCTCTTTTCGAATTTCTGGCTGCTCCTATTTTAAAAGGAAAAACAGTGATATTCGCTTGTAAATAAGAAGGGGTGATTTTAAGCACACCGTTACATGTTTCAGGAATGAAACTCTAGTACGTTGTCCGAATTACGCATCCTGGCAATGCGTGAAGTATGGAAAAGCGAACTCGGGCCATAATTCACGTTGAAAACATTAAAAATCAAACTGTGTCACCATACAATTGATTCGCAGCGCGAAATCAATGCTGTTAACTACAGTCTTTTTTAAACCATATAGGGGATAAAAACAATAAAGTAGATTGAAAACATGACTAGGAATGGAAATAAGGCTTTAATATTTCGTTCGACCATTGCATTTAATCGATAAGATTAAATAAAAGCGTCTTATAGAGACTACCAAACAATCACAGCGAGGTGTAGAAACTTACAGACGTATAACCAGCGAATTCAAGCAAATTAATTCATACAAATTGATTGTTAAATAAGGAAATTACTATAATAAACTGTTTGAAATACAAAACATTACTAAGAATGTGCTACATACCATTTCTAATCAGAGGCGGACGGATTTGAGTTCTTGTTGACCGGGCAAAGTTTACACGCTACTAAAAACGACCCTTTTTCATTTTCTCGAGTACACTGAAAAAAGGTATTACAAGTCGGCCGAGGCAGTTCACTCCTATCATATCCTCATGAAACTAGAAAGTAGCTCGCATATTTAAGGCAACAGAAACAATAATTCGGAAACTTGTTACAACACGTGTGATTTCGAGTACAATTTGTACTTAAAACAGATGTTCGTCTTTCCATACAATCCGTGGGTCAGTCAGTACTAAAACGGACGGTAGAGCAGAGAGTAAGTGCTCTTCCTCAGGAAATTTTCAAAATTGGAGGCCTAAAAATGCGATCTTAGGCTATGCTTGATCATATTGGTTAAAATTTTCAAAATGAAAAATGAGAAAAAAAAAAGTTTTTGAAATTAAATAAAATGTTACCAAACATAATTTCCACTTGAATGAAGCATTAGCACATCAGTAACGAGCATTTCGGAGGGGGGGGGGGGCTCTTAGGCCACGCCATTGAGGCAACCTGACAAGTTTTTGAGGAAGGAAGCAATTTAATGAAGCATGTGTGAACATGGAAGGGGGGCACAGACTGCTCCATTGCAAACTTTAGAGGAGATGATTTTACAGGGTTTTTGTTCTCGTTCTTAGAGCGTGCCCCGTAGCGTTTGGGGTGTGCGCCATCGCCTTTGGTGGGGGATGGGTTGTAGGCACTCTTGAAAAAAATGCTTTTCACCAAAAAATACAACATGAAAATTAAAGAATGAGAGGATGCTGTGCACACTGTGCTCAGTACGCACTATACGGCCCACTTACGCTTGTTCATCAGAGCTTAGAAGCAGGTATAGATATATAAAGGTAGAATGCATGAACAGTAATATTTACCTTGAAATACAATGAACATGTACCACAAATGCAGGAAAGAAATTTTCATTTCCAGAACCTAAAAAGTAAAAGCATTATTTATAACAACTTATAAAACACTGCAGTAGGACCTCTCAATAAGAAGAATATTAAGGTGCCGCTGGAGAGAGCCTCCGAAGTTTCGAAGTCAATGTTAAGTCTACGGGGAAGTTTTCTCCCAATTGCTAATTCGCATTTAAATATTTTGAGATATTTTTTTCTGCATAACATTCTTCACAGCAGTACAAATAACGCGCCTTTTTTAATTTTTCATTTTCCGTTAAAATTTAATATTAAATGGCTGTTAAATTTATGAGTTGACAAAATAAGAGGTGCTTTCTGTTTAGACGCTTCATAAGTACTCAAGATCTAACATTTGCTCAAATTGAAAAACTACGCGTTATTCTTGAAAGTTTGGGCTTTTCAGGGATACCTTTCTTTTTATCATACTTAAATTAGGATAAGAGTAATTGGGAGGGAAAAACTGGAAAATTTTGCAAAGATTGACGAGTTTCCGTGTTAACCACGCCTCCCGCCGGTGACAATAGAGAAAGAGGGGACAGCTTCTTTATCCCCTGTTGGGGTGGGGCATGGAGATCGTCTTCAGGTCTTCAGGCAGTCTTCAGGGTAATAAAAAACATGTGTTTAGGGGGAGGGGATGACAGTAATTAAGAGTTGAATGAGCGAGAGCATTTATTTCCTTCGGGTCTAAACTTGGAGAAGACAATTTTTTTGTGCTTCGCTACACAACTTTTTCCTTGTTTACATACAAATTTGGAAATACATATCCTACTTCAGCAAGAATTTTAGAATACATGCTTACTTCGTTACTTCGTTTAGTACAGGTTAATATCAAACTTTCACCAGTTAATTTTTAGACAAGAATTGAATCTTCAATCAAAATAAATCCAGAATTTCTAATTCATTTATTATAGTTTGTAATTTTTCTCTGTGACTGTCCCTAAAACGTAGACGTAGTGTATAGTGTCTCTTAATCAGAGGCAAATTTATGGAGATTTCTATTCAAAGAGAATGGGACCGGAAAAAGTGTATCTTAAATAAAGGGGTCCTTTTTTCGGGAGTGTTCTTTAAAGGAGGCAGGCCCATCATTTAAAACTGCAAATTTTATCATAAAACAACAAAACCACGCCCATTTAATGCAAAACATTAATTTTTCGTTTCAGGAGGGATGGCAATTGACCTCCCCCCCCCCCCCCCCCAAATGGACTTGAAAGGAGGTACAACTGTACTTTCAATGAAAAATTCATTCTTCCTCATAAAAGTTCCTTTCACATGGAGCTTTTCTACCCTGGAAAAACCTGCTTTTAATCGCATTCCAGTTATTTCCCGGGTAAATGTGGATCTTTTCTTCTCCTGCCTCCCACCAGAGTATTTGCTGGGTTTTTACCCAGAATGCACTACACTAAACGAGATTGTTCATTTGGTAGGAAAAGCCGCTAAGAATGGTGTGTTTAACCGATTTCTCAAATACAACCTCTTTTCACATGTGAACGATGAATTTTTCCCACCGGTTTTTTTATTTGCCCTCGTATATCAACTCCATAACAAAAAAAAATCGATGCACCAAGGAGTTGTCAGAATGAAACGTGATAACAACATAAGTTAGATAATTAAATACCTTTGTGCTGAACAGTAAAGTTAGAAAAAGCACACATTTGTTAATTACAGCAGACACGTGTTTCGGCGTTACAGGGAACGCCTTTTTCAATGCAAAAAATTAACAAATTTGTGCTTTTTCTAACGTTGGTTTGTCTAACTTTAACAACAAAAGTGATTACAACATGAAAGAACTATTCTCCAATATTTTTTTCCAGTGTTCGCTAAGTTTTTTAAATAAAGGTCTTACTAAAACCTTAATTTTTTATGAAACGAAGCACAAACATTTAAAATGACATTTTTTATTGTTAGATTAAAACAGAATAAAGCAACTGAATTACATGATGGTTTGAATGTTTAATGATTCACTATGTTGAATTTATTCTAGTATGAGTATTTATAAGCTCGCAAAATACCCATAAGAAATTCTTACAGTAAATTAAACATGCCTAGTAATTAAGATTTGATTGATTCATGGATCTGAAATTTAGTCCGTAGCAGCAGGTCAGACATATTAATGCTCGCGGTTCAGAGTTTGGAAACGCCTGATTTAGGTCATTTGGCAAATAAGTTAAGTATCAACCAAGATCACTAAAATCCTCTCTTAAAGTATTGAAGCAAAATTAAGGTAAGAGCATAAATTAATTTTAAAATGCAAACTGTTTAAAAAATTCCTTTGAATGTCTCATTTTTGACAAGAAAAAAAAATTAGACTGCTCAAATTTGGCACATACTACATTTGATTGCATTCTGAACATTAGTATGTACTTTTCAAAAAAAAAAAAAAAAAAGAAAGAAAAATTAATTTGAATTTTGACATTTGGAATTCAAATTATGTTTTTCGCAATCACGAGTGTGTGTGTGTATGTAGGCGTGTGTGTTTGTGTCTGCGTGCAGGTATGAGTGTGTGGGTAGTTGTGTGTATGAGTGTTTGTGTGTGTGTGGGGAAATGTGTATGTGTGTAGGCATATGTGTTTGTGTCTGTGTGCAGGCACGAGTGTGTGGGTAGTTGTGTGTGTATGTGTATGTGTCTGTATGTGTGCGTGTGTGTATGTGTGCGTGTGTGTATTGTGTTTGTGTATGTGTGTATGTGTGTGTGTTTGTGTTTGTGTGTGTGTGTGTTTGTGTGTGTGTGTTTGTGTGTAGTTGTGTATGTATGCGCGTGTGTGTAGAACATGGATGCAACCTGGAGACGGTTTTCGCTATAGGAGCAGCATCGTGAGGAACCGGTCGACGGTGATGGTGCGGAGTATGGCGGGGGAAAAATAAAATGATAGCACATCAAAACAGTCAAGTGAGAACAATAAGCAATCGTAATTGCTCAAAAAATACACCTGTCATTTCTTGTAAAAATAGAATCCCAAGTTTATCATTGAAATTCATAGCAAATGAAGATACAACATGATGTTACAGCAAGGCTGCTGACCTTTTGGAAATAATGTGGCTTAGTAATTTAAGATATAAACAACTGCCAGGTGTACTAATTGTAATTAAATTATGAGTTTAATAATATCAACTTAATAGCTCAGTGTATCACTATAAAAACCATAACTTGCAAGCTGAAAGGCACTTACCTCTAAGAAATTCAACAACGCTCATACCATGTCTATCTTCGATTGTCACACAGGCAATATATCTGGCAAGAGTTCGACGATTTAAACGATATATCTCACAAAGCATTTGTGATTCGATGGGCAAAAATTCGGCAATTCATGAAAAATAAACTAAGGTCTCTGAGTAGTAGGGTGTGGTCTACAAAATCTCCCTTCCCCTTTTCCATTAAAGTATCAGGAGATTTACAAAAATACTTTCTGCCATCCTGGAATCACATCCAATTACTCGTTTTTTTTTTTTTTTTTTCGTGTGCAATAGGGATTTAAGGATAATTCGCTCTAATGTGTTTTTATATATTTATCGAGAAAACAATTTATAAGAAGAATAATCGAACAACATTTTTTTTTTATTTAATGGGATCTTAAGTACAGATTTTTGTTTTGTGAACGGAGAAAAGATGGTTACAAAAATTTCCCGTCGTACTTAGGTTTCGTTTTGAAATTAGTTGAGCAGTTTTAGTCAAATACAGTCGAACTTCGTTGGCTTGCTGGCTGGGGGTGACACCCTGAGTGGAATTGCAAGTTTTTGAAAAATATGAAGCTAAAATGCATTTTTACGACTACAAATTTGAACATTTTTCGGGGGGGGGGGGAGGGGAACCCCCGGACCCCTCACTTTAATATGTTTTTTATGCATTAGCAAACTTGAAATTTCGTTATAACACAAATGTAGTTGTTTCTAAATTGCACGGATTTCATGTTTTCATATTTTTTTTCTTTTGCGTCTTTTGGGGGGGGGGGGGGTGGACACCACAAATTACCACCCCGGGTGTCATCTATGCTAGGTACGTCACTATATATATATATATATATATATATATATATATATATATATATATATATATATATATATATATATATATATATATATATATATATATATATATATAATATATATATATATATATATATATATATATATATATATATATATATATATATATATATATATATATATATATATATATATATTTCCCTAGAGAGAGAGAGAGGGATCAGGGGTGCCCACTTGGGGGGGGGGGAGGGGTCATGGCGCAGATTGCGCCATTGAAATTTTTTAGGGTAGAGGGATACTTTTGAGGGATATTTTTCGCTTTAGGGAATTCTTCGCGTTATTTAGGGAGGGTGCGCCCTTGCTTTTAGGGGGGGGGGGGAGGCTGTATAGAGAGGAGAGTCAAAGTTACAGTAGGTCAATTACTCTGTAAGACATTATTCAGTAACTTTGAGCAACAGCTGTAATTATATTCTGCGTGATGTAGTTTTAGAGTCAGGTCAGAAACCCATTAGGTCAAATAAATAACGTTTATATTTCATCAAATGTTCGACATTTTAATTTCAAATTTCGGTAGTATATTTCTCTTGTACGCTGTCAAATTTTCTAAAATTTTGGTAAGTTTTAATTTAAAAACTTTGCGTGTTATGAGCCAAAAACCTCCAAATAAAATTCGTAGTTTTTGAAGGAAATGCTTATAGCTTCGTGAGCGATACTTACTCAGAAAAATGTAAAGTAATTTTACATATAGTTAGCTAACTAATTTCTGAAATTTACAGCTTATTCTCAACTATTTACGATAAACGGTGATCAGAAAACATTTTGGTTTCCCTCAATTTTTCACTGATCCCCCTAAACGGATGGGTGTTAAAACTTTTATTGGTGCCGGACAATGACAAATTTGACAAAAATTACAAAGCAATTGGTCACTTATTTCTCGAGAAATCCGTAAAATGTGATTTTTTTGGAAGTGTACCATACATTTTGGTGATATAGTGCAGGTTAGTTTCAAAAGCTTGTCTGCATTTTAATAAAAATCATTCAAATCGAAGATGGTCGGTGGAGACGACGAAATCACTTGACATGGAATGACTCAATGATGTTAAGTTTCTGACGCACCTTTTGCTACCTGTTTCCTTCCGAAACCTGCGCGACTCAACTTAACCCTTTCAGGGGCGCGTCATTAATTTTTGAGAAATCTTAAGAAAAAACATCACAAATGGGTTTATTTGATCATCTAGACATAGATTTTTCAGTTAAAATTTTTTTTTTCAGAATTTTTTTCACTGGGGGTGGTGTCCCCATTTATTCACACCCCCCACCTGGGGAAGGACAAAACCATGTTTATGCATGTAAAAATGTATTTGAATCTTTTCGAACAATATGATTGACTACCTCAGGAAAAAAGAAGAAAAATGATTCACTCTTTCAGCGCTAATTAAAAATTTTAAAATCTGAAAAAAATTCCAATTTTTGGGGTAAACGAAAAATTGAAAATTTGATGATTTGAACAAGAAATTGAGCCTCCGAAAAAAAATTTTTTTTTTTGTTATTCTGCTATCTAATTTGTTCATTGAACTTAAAAGAAGAGGACTCAAGCGATTTTGATTCAAAAAATTTGTAAAAAAGAGAGAAAAAAATTCATAAATTAGTGATTTCACAGCGCAACCACTACCCCTGAAAGTGTTAAATGATAGTGGATCTTTCTTCCCTGCTGGGATGTGCTTACGCCTTACGTTGAAAAATTCTGGGCCTTTATACCAGGGGTGGATCTAGAGGGAGGCCATGGGGGCCATAGCCCTTCCCAAAACCTTGTGATTGTAGGAATTCTTCTAAGACGAAAAAAAAAAAAAAAAAAATGAGAGGAAAGCAAAATTTTACTCATTGCGTTTTTCTTTAAAAGAAATTTAGGTCTTAGTTACTATTAGGGAGAGAAATTACATTCCTCTGCTTTAAAAAAAAAAGTATTATTTCCAAAATTTTGCTCCATCGTTTACATCATTTCTTGATGCCAACTTTTACACACTTGGACGATCTCTAAATACTACTGTCTTCAGAGTATACCTATTGCTAACGAGATCAAACAGCTCTGGTAAGCCACTACAGTGACAAGAACAGGTCGAGGGAAACCAAAGAGTGCCTAAATATGCTTTTTTATGGCTTCAATTTCGAAAATTTTCTGCGAGAGAGCCCCCTTTTCCCGTGCTCTTTCACAAATGCCAAGAAAGATAACCAAAAACTGCATTTTAGGGATACAATTAAGAAAATGTTTCGACCGAAATAAGCTTACCCACTACCCAGCCCTTATTTCTTAACTTGCCTAAAAGCGGCATAATAATTTTCATTTTAGTATATTTTTGGTTCACAACATTTGAATTCTCACCTCCGTGGCATGTCACACACCTTGTGTGACTGTTTATGTTGCTTAATAACTTGTTTAATTAAAAGTATATACTTATTTATTGATTATTCCTTTCACAAGTGTCTCAAATACTAATTGTTTAAGTATATTTAATTTTTTAATATTGTGTTTTAGTTCGTTTTAGTATGACAAGAAGTCATGTCATACAATAAATTCTCCCTCCATTACCTAAACACAAAATGCCATTCCTCATTAAAACGTGGCAGTAATGACATCAAATTTTATTTTCCATGATACAGCCATGGTTGGAGTTGTGAGATTTTTGTCAAAAAACAAAAAGATAGATTTTGCTTCAAAAACTTAGTATGGTTATTCTGACTTCTCACCTCCGTGAACTTGAATTTCAGGGATATAAATTAATATGAAAAAAGAAGTGAACATGTTTTCATATGCTTAACATGTGCAGATTGTAGCAACGAAGAAAAAAAATTCCATGAAAAATGTTTCTATTAGGTCTATATTGATGGAAAATTCCTCACCTCCGTGACAGACATTATCAATGTCATTATTTCTGAGGTGAAAATAAATGATGGAGGAGAAATACATCAATAATTACCAAAATTATAAATTGCCAGTATGTCCTCAAATTTACTAAATACTATTTTTTAACATACATTTGAAACTACTAATTAAGCCGTACTTTAATTAAGAGAGCTTATGTTATATTCCCACTAATCATGAAAATAGCTGAGTGTTTGCACAATTAACAAAATTTCTACTTTGACATTGAATTGGCCTCGATTTTTAAGTATTAAGAGTTTTTTTCTTTCTTTTTTTACTTCCTCTTACGAAAAAGGAAGTACAGTGAAACCTCCGAATAGCGGACAGTCAAGGGACCAGAAGTTTTGTCCGTTATTAGGAGGTGTCCGCTATTAGGAGGAGCTACTTAATTTACCTTTTTCAAAATGGGCTGTTGTTCCCTTTGTAGAACACAATCGAAACAATTGCGAAAGGTTTACTACATTTTACGTTAAGTGTAATTAATCTGTTTTTTCTTAATAAAGGTATACTGACAGCACACACTTGTCAATTAAAGTAATCAGTTAAAACAGTTTGACATCTCTTTTTTACATTACCAACGGCGGCGATTCGGCGGAGCAACCCCCCTCCCCCCACACACTTTTTATGGTTAATTTATTTATTTTATCTCGAGTATCACTATTGCATGATTGACAGTTGGCAGTGTGACCTTGAATATGGGCAAATCTTTTTCATGTCTAAAAAAAAAATTAAACAACCCAACGAAACCACAGCGCCATAAAGCCGTACCGGAGCCGGTCTGCTCAATCGCCGAGTTTCTTTTTTTTAATCTTAACTTTTGAATAGTTATTGTGTATAAAATTCATTAAAATCTTAAGAAAAATGTACGTTACTTGTTAGGCTGACATCAGTTTTCACTTATCTGCTTCAATACTCTCAAAACTAGCCGTTACAAAATTATGACTTTTTTTTCTTTTTCATTTTTTGCAGCACGCAAAAAGTACCATGCCTTTTAGTTCTTTTTTTTTTCTGCCCCCAACTTTTAAGCCCCAATCGCTGCCTCTGCCCATTACCACCCTTTTAATTCCAAGAAACAGCGATAAGGAAATGACAGGGGTGGGGGTGGAATATCAGTTGTGGAGGATGAAAAGCTTTGTAAGACAAGCAGTTACTAAGATATTCTGTGAAAAGAAAAAAAAAAACGGAAGCGCTACGATCGCAAGAAAATTTTTTGTGAAATAACTGTCCGTTATTCGGAGTGTCCGTTATTCAGAGTGAATTACATGGAATGGCCTATATTGAGGGACTGGGACTTGCAAAAATGTCCGTTAATTAGAGGTGTCCGTTATTCGGGAGTGTCCGTTAAGAGAGGTTTCACTGTATTATATTCGCGAAAAAAAAATTTAACTCAAAAATCGGCCTTAATTTCCATTTTGCTCACCCTCGAATGAATGTTGAGTTTTTTTTTTTTCGACCCGACCACACGTGGATCAAGACGCCTAGGGGATAGGGACGCCTAGGAAAGCACAGACACCCGAAATATCCATTTTGACCATCCCCAAGTTAATTACAACGAGTTTTCCCGTGACGTCCGTATGTACGTATGTATGTGCGTATGTATCTCGCATAACTCAAAAAAGGTATATTCTAGAAAGGTGAAATTTGGTACGTAGACTCCTAGTGGGGTCTAGTTGTGCACCTTCACTTTTGGTTGCATTCGGATGTTCCTAAGGGGGTGTATGTATGCCGCATAGCTCAAGAACGGTATGTCCTAGAAAGTTGAAATTTGGTACGTAGACTCCTAGTGGGGTCTAGTTGTGCACCTCTCTTTTTGGTCGCATTCGAATGTTCCAAAAGGGGTCTTTTACATCTCTTTTTTTTGGGGGGGGGGAATCATTGATAATTTTTATGCAAACTCAAGTGGTGTTATAATTTGGCGAACACTTGCCGATATATCGCCAAGCTTTTAGTCGCCAAATTTTGTCACCAACTTGGCGACAAATTTGGCGGGCTTTTATTTTTAAATTTGGTTTCATTTTGGCCACTATTGGCGATATTTAGAGAGTAAACTATTGAATCACATTAAAATTGCCAATAATGGAGAAATAACATTAAATTGGTGTAAAAGGAAGTCATGTGATGCACACATCAGCTCGTTTATTTCTATGAACAAGGCATTTTTTTATTTTTTAATTAATGAGTAAAATAATTGGAACTTACCTGGGCCATTGTTTATGGTTACTTCTAGTAGGTAACACTTCCATGTAAAAACGAAAAAAAAAAAAGAAAACAAAAGGTTTCGAAGTTGAAAAATATTTGCGTTCAAAAGTTACGTTTTCTGGAGAATGACCCATTAGCGTGTGAGGATTTATACAAAATTAAAATTAAAAAAAAAAGGCTGTCTAAAGAAGTCCTATAAAATGAGAAGTATATCTAAATATTGTTCAGTTTTTTATTTCTCATTCAAACTGTGTTTTCCGACTAAAACAATTGGTAAATATTTACATCTAAGTGAAGTGCTCAAATTTTATCTGTTTTTATCATTTTTTATTACTCCTGTTTTAGTTTCATAATTAGTAACAATTTATTCACAGCATTGAGAATAAACTGCCCTATAAAACATTCCAAAAATCAGCCAGGTTTTGTAACTTTTTGAATACTAGCGACGCTGGGGGGGGGGGGAGCATTCCGGCGTCCCTTCCCCGGTTAATATCGTGATGATAGCTTTAAAATGAGGTTTTTGTAGGGAGAACTCGCGAATCTTCCATCATTCTTTAATGCGTCCGAAAATAGCTTGGATTTTTAGATCTCAATGGCAAAATATTTTCAGGAAGGAGAAATTCCAAGCACCCTAACATTGCCTAAAGATGCATTTTTAGTCTCTACAATAGAATAGCTAGAGGAAGAGCATTCACCCCATCTCCTGATTTCTCAACATATAACAGCAGAATATTTCGGTTTCTAAGCTTCATCTTCAAAAAGCATTTGGAAGTCAGCACCAAACTCGGACCTTTCTTCTTGCATCATCAAAAATAGCTTAAAACGTGTTTTTAGGATCCTAATTAAAAAAATTACTCGGAAATTTCAATTTCGAAACATTTTCCAGAGGAATTCCTAAATCCCCTTAACGTGTCTAAAGTTCTTAATACTTCATTTCAAAAAAAAAAAATCTATCGAGTTTGCTCAAAAACTTCGGATGGAATCTCAACGTGATCGGCTAGATCCGCCCCTGCTTTATACTATGACGTAGCTCTGGCACTCACGAGCTCTTGATCTTTCAAGGTGGCACATCCATCAGCAAGGCGCATGAAAAATGACTCCCATCACTCACTGAAACTCGCTAAATTTGGCAACTTTTCTTAAATTTCGGTAGACTTAAAGACCTTAAATTTCGATAACGGAGATCGGAGGGCAAATAATTTATGCGTCCAGAAACATGTTTTACTACGTTCTTTCAAACTGCTACTACTAATTTAAAAATTTTCATTTTTACGTTATCGTTTGGTTTCTTGGTCAGTAGCTTATGCGCAAAATTCTGCTGTGATAATCATTATTTACTCAATCCCTTGCCCAATTACCGAGCCACGACGCATACGAGAAAAAGTTTTAAAATTACTAATGCGGTGGATACGACGGGTGCGGCGTATACTGTTTTAACGTTTCACCCCGTTAGAGAGAATAAACTTCTTCAGAAAGAAGGAAAACAAACTGTAAACAATATGCAACACAAATGATCGGAAATGAGTCCAATTTTCTGTCTTGTGCATGAAAATGTTTTATTTTTTGCAATCCTCAATTTTGAAATGGGTTAGTTTCTGAGTTTCATTTTTTATGTAAATTGTTGCTTTTAATCGGAATTAATATCATTAAAATTTTCTTATTTATTTTCTCGTAGCCTTAATATATATGCATTTTTTAAAGAACTCATTTGCAAGTGATCAACTATGCAAAAAATTAACGAATCCAGAATTTTATGGAGATTGCATCCTCCGAGGTAGAAGCTTCCTCTTCTAAGCTAGAGGTCGTGGGTTGGATTCCCGTCGATGCCCTGGGTGATATTATTCCTTCTCGTGTTGTAAATCTTTCCTGTGTGGAGGCAATGCGCTTTGTACATAGTTCTCTATGTATGTGAAGCTGTTTAGCTTCGTATAAATAAATAAATGCTTAGTCGAGGTTATAAAAGTCTTCTATTAGCGGGTAGGCAATATAAAATTTTGCTAGAGTGTGTGGACATTTATTTCTTTGGTGTTTAGTTAAAAGGCTTCCGGCCCGATCTTCCAGCTTTAAACATCACTTCTAGACTAAGCGCGAATTTAAGCGAGTATACTCGGTAATGAACATTCACAACTTTTTCTAGGCGAGCGTCCAATGTTTTTTACATCTATGTTAAAATTATTGGTAGCAATCCGAAAATCGGCCAAGACTGGGGATTTAAGGTCCTAAATTAAAAATAATTATATTGTTCTTGGAAATCACCTGTTTTAATTACATTCCAGTTTTCTTTAATCTGTTAATATTGCGTTAAAAATGTTTAACTTCGGGTGCAGTGCGTGCTCGTGTTGAAATATTACCTATCTTAAATAAATATTATGCAGGTGTTGTTTATAGCTTAAAACACCATGGTACACAACGTTTTTTGTCCCGTTTTTTAAGATTTAAAAACAATTTCATCCACCTCCCTGCCTGATCGAGAGTGGCATGTAAATGCCCTGTTGTAAGGCAATTCCCGTAAATAACATTTTACTACCTAATGTTGTCAGTTTGACTTCGGATTTGTTAATGGTGATGGCAAAAGAAATTTCGAAACTGTACAATCACTTAAATTGGAAAGGGAAATCTTTCGAGATCATGGGAAGCAGGGTTTGTAATTTTTTTTAATCAAAAAAGTCGGATTTTTTTAAATTTAAATCAATTTTTTTTTATTTTTTGAAAATCTTCAAATATTTGTAGATATTAATTACTTTACATTTATAAACATAATATATTTCATATTCAGCTTACTTTTAAAATTAGGATAAGTTCTCTAACTATTCAATACATTTTTAAGGTTTAATGTTATAATGCTTAGATAAGATGTGATTTTTTTTTATTGCTTTGCTTAAAAGATAAGGTTTCCGTCATCATGTGCATTTTTAGTGTAAAATATGCGTTGAACAATTGCTTTTCTTAACTATATTAGAAAGTCGTCCGTCAAGGTATGACGGGTGAAAATTGCTTCTACATTTGAACGAAGCCGCCGCCAGTTTGATGATATTTTAATAGTTGAAATTATAAACCTATCTCCAGAGGATGAACCACCCTGAACTCCAGTAGGTGGCGTTCATTGTTGCCCATTTTTTCGTTTCTTCATTCCCCTGAAACGACACAGTTTTATCAGTAAAACTGTTAAGTTGCCAGATCGAGTTCAGCCTTGTCACAATAAAGCCTTTCCCTTGCATATTAAACATTACCAGAACAAATTATCAAATCACCATGCCGAGGCGCGAGTTTCATTGTTGAAGCACGCGGGTTACTCGATCATCGGCTATTATTTAAATGAGGATTAGTCATGGTGTATAAGAAAAACTGCAAATTTTAATTTTGCTCTGAACTGTAATTTTAGAGTAAAAGCAATATTTCAAGAGTGAAAATCTGTTATAATTCCGAGGGATTTATTTCCTTGGAGTCAAAATCCATTGCATAGATAAGGTGAATTTAAGTTTCGTTACAAAATTTTTACCACCCGAGTTTAATTTAAAAGCTTGAGGGGAGGGGAGGAGGGAGTCCTAAAGGTTTAAGAGAATTAAGGAGTTCATGTGGATGATATCATCTCCATACATTACGGTACCAATTTTACTACTAATATATATGCAAAAGTTTGAGGATGTTTGCTACTCTTTCACGCAAAAACTACTAAATGGATTTTAATAAAACTTTACATTAATATAGGTTACACATCAGAATAACACATAGGTTAGTTTTCGTCCCGTTATGGGGGGAACTCCCCATAGTTAGGCCATAAAACACAATTTTCCCTTTAATTCTCTATTATAAGGGTGAAAAGATACTTGCGCATATTAACATTATCTGTCCATCAAAAGCTCTGATTTTTCTGCTGAAGCTGCTCGAAATTTCTAAGTAGAATAAAAAGCAAGTAATAAGCTTTTCAGTTCCATGTTCGAAGGCTTTCATTAACCCAATTCAGTATTTAGTGTATCATCTCAACTCTGTCAATAGCTAGAATTGTTTTTGCTTTTTGTTTGACTGTTCCAGTAAGGTGGTCACAAAAAATCAATTTTCGAATTTCTTCCGCGGCACCCCCCCCCCCCCCCTAAAATATGCCAATGGACTAGAAAACATGATTTGCAAAGTTTCAGCTCAATCCGATAATATTAACACGTGCCGCAAAGAGGCTCAAGTTACGAAAAACAGTGATTTTTAGCAAAAAATCGTAGTTTTTCTTCTTTAAAACAAAAACTTTTCTTCCTAGAAACTTTGTTCTGGTCTCATTTTATAGGAAATTTTACTCTCGTGATGAGTTATCTTACCCATTTTTTAAACAAAATTTATAGAATGGTACTAGGCATTTTTCAGGTCAGGTCATGGAAGATACCATCAATAAGGAATTTTCATGCAAAGATCTGAAAGCATTACAATATTCAATTACATTTATTTGCTCTTTGTTGATTTTAATTTATCAATTAAAAAGGCTTCATTTGGAGGTACTTTTAAAATTAAACGCAACAAATTGTTGATTTAAAATAAAATAACTAAGCAGTTCAGAAGAGAAAGCAGAGTTAAAAAATTACAAAAAAGAAAAGAAAAAAATCTAAGGCATTTTATTGCTTACACTGTTAAATTATACATCATTATGTTATTACTTTTCATTGAGAAGTTAAAGTGGTAATAGCTTCGATATGACAGATTTTGATGAATGTGGAAAAATTTGCCTGCATTCGGACATAACTTGCAATAGAAACTGTCGTTAGTTAGAAATTAGTTTTACACCTGTTTTAACTGTGCCATTGACAACCCTTAAACTGTTTACTATCTTTTTAGCTTTAATACAATATTGGTTTTCACACTATTCATCAAGATCAGTATTTAAAAACTTCGTATCGATTTCGAATCTCTGTAAAAAATTGTACTCTTAAAAAGTTTGAGGAGAAATGAAAAAATCTACTTCTTTGTCGAGTAAATTAAGCTTCTTTCAGATTGAGCTGTGCTTTTGTATCCTTATCATCACAATCATCTTCATTATCTCCTACTTCGGATTTTAATTTTGCAGCCTTCTTTGTTTTGATCTTTTTTTTTCTCCCTAGAGTCATCAAAAAAGGGAAATTCTCTGAGTTCAGGGACTACAAATGATTAATTATTTTAGGTAGTTCTGTGCCTACATCATCTTCATAAATACTCTTGTATTGAATGAAAGATTTTACTATCTGTAGATCTTGGTTGGGGGCCAAAGCTGGATCGCAGATAACAAACCATACATTTCCATAAATATTGTTGATAAACAACCAAATATCTTTAAATCAATTAAGGAAAGCTGACTCCTGAGAAGATATATTTTTAAAGAGTATATGAGGCAGTAAGACGCAGAGTAATGTAATTGACGAAATTAAAATTTTCGAGATAATCATTACAAATAATAGGGGAACGTCTTCTCTGCTTAGGGGCAAGAGATGATACTAGTAGCTCTGGTGGGGGATGTTATATAGCATGATTTAGAAAAAAAGTTCAACGAAAGCCTACCTAGGATCTGCACTTTAAACGCATTTTATGAGGAACTTTAAAAAGTCCACTTACATCCCTTTGCTTCTCACTACGTCATATGAGGCAGTGAGAAGCCAAGGCATGTAAGTGGCAAAATTAAAAATTTGGAGATAACCTGTACTCATGGTAGGTGAACCTCTCCTCTGTCTTGGGGCAAGAGATTGTACTGGTAACCCTTGTAGGTGCTGCTGTACAGCATGATGTAGAAAAAACATTTCAATGAAAGCCTACCTAGGACCTGATCTTTAAAAGCGTTTTACTCGAAACTTAAAATAGTCCACTTGCATCCCTTTTGCTTCTCACTGCCTCATATGGCCTTTGCCATCCATCTTGTGTGATGAATAGCGCCAGATACTCGAAAAGTAACATTGTTTGGAGAAAGACTCCCTAAATAAGTTAAGCAAAGTGAAATGAACTTTTTATAGGGATCCCTAAGCTGCTACTGTTTTTATTTCTCTAAACGAAAGCTTGAAATTTCACCCGGATTGCTTATTTTGTTTTTAATCTTCTATACTTGCTTTGAATTCACTCTTATCTATACCATTCATCCTGAAATTCTTGAAAAATATCTGGTTGAGGACTAGTGGACGTACCTATTTTGCAAATCAAAACTGGTTTCAAATCAATTTCTAAGATGTAGTGACATGCTAAATACAAAAACTTTTTCCGTAACAACTGAACAACTCTACTCACAAAACTCAGGTTTGTACTGCAGAAAGGAGCCATAAAATGACTGTCATTTTAACGAACGCCCTAACAAGTCCTCGTCTAATAACACAGGCCACTTTCTTGGGAATCGCAGTTTTACCTTTCTCTGGGGGGGGGGGGGGGGGTCGAAAGCCCTTACAAGACTGGGATTTTTAAGCTAGTGTTTAGCGTTGACCACCGAGGAGGAAAGCAACATTCCGTAGGCCTCTACAGTAAATTTCATAAGTTTTACATGCAGTTGTTTGTTTTAGCTTTGAGTTTTACAGACATAACAATAGTACAATGAAATTCTGTTACAACGAACTTCAAATTACCCGAAATTTTCTTCGTTGTAACGAGGTTTCAGTAGTAATGAAATTCAAGCAACGTAATGGAAATCAAATCGGAGCTGAAAAATTTCTTTCGTTTTTATTTCACAAATGCCGGGTACATTGACCATTAGGCCATAAAACCGCGGGCTCTCCAATATTTCTCGACAATACAATTAAAATTGGTTAGTGCAGAGCAGTCGTCCAGATGAGTAGCGTCCATGACTTGTCCAGAGTTGCATAAAGTGCAGATCGGGGAATCCTTCAGTTGAAAGCGGAACAAATAGGCATTGAGACAATCGTGTCCTGTTAAAAGTCTAAAAGCAGCCACAGCAGCAGCTCGAGGAGAATTTGGGGTACAGTGGGACTCATTGCACAGTCTCCCCCAGGGTTTACCTTCAGCAGCCCGGGAAGCAACACGGCGAAACGCATCCCTATGCACCCTCTTGATCTCCAATCCAGCAGAGTGGAGCGACAAGGGTCCACGAGAGCTTTGGAGAATATTAGATCCCTTCTTGACCAAAAAGTCGGCTTTCTCATTTCCGGGCAGACCACAGTGAGATGATGGTACCCACTGAAAAGCCACAGTTTTCTCAATACACTTCAAGAGTTTTTTACAGCTCTGAATACGAGATCCCTAACTTTCATTGTTATTACTAGACAAAGCCTGTAAAGCAGAAGTCGAGTCTGAAAGTATTACTGCTTTTTGGAATGGATACAGATGTGAAGCAAGTTGTTGTAATGCCACATGAATGGCTTCAAGTTCTCCATCGAAATGGGTTGTGAAAGATCCAACATGTTGGTAAAAAGAAAAATAGTCACAAAATATTCCAGCGCCGGCACCCCGGGAAAAATCCAACAGGGACCCATCAGTATATAGATGTGAAGCCATTCGTCAGGAGGGAAACGAGTGTTACTTGTTTCCAAGGCAATAGCGCAAAGTTCAGTAGGATTTAGGTCGCGTTTTTTTGCGTCCAGAACCATGTCTAGCCTGACATCGAGTTCCAAATCGTTCAGTGGATTCGCAAAAGACAGAAGTTCAATGGGAGCATCATTAATGTCATTGTATTGGGAGTTCTCACGAACACATTGAATGAAACATCTCTGAGTCTTTAGATTACGAATTCCACAATGACTGTAATCTCTCCAGAAATTGTTTGGGAGTCTATAGTTATAATCTTAGAATAGCTGCATTCCTCTGTATTAAATTAGTCATTGGTTGTTGGTTACAAAGTAATTGCATGGAAAGCACAGGAGTAATTTTAATTCCTCCCGTAATCATGCGGAGCACTTGGTTTTGGAAGGTGTCAAGGGGTTTCATGACTTTGTCCGAGGCTGTGATCAAAACTTCATTGCAGTAATTCAGAACCGGCTGAATATAGGTCGTGTAAGTTGTATTCAAAGTTCCTCTACTACATCCCCATTTAACTCCCGCTAGTCTTTTGAGAATGGGAAGTCTCTTCCTTGCTTTTGAAATGACATGCTCAACGTGTTTAGCCCAATTCAGTTTACTGTCAAGGATGCATCCAAGATAAGTTGAAGCATCCTTATTTTGTAGGATAATACCATTAGAGACAAGACAGGGAGTAAAGGGTTGCCTATTTAAAGTAAAGAATTGGCAGTAGTCTTCAATAAGTTTATAGTCATGTTATTTTCCTCACACCACGAATCCAGTCTCTCGAGTGTCAAATTCAAGATAGTATTTAAATTGAGCTGATCTTTTTTTGATGCACTGCACCAAATAGGAAGGTCGTCAGCAAAGAGAATTGTCTTAGTCAACCCATCAGAAGTCAAGATGTCGGGAAGGTCATTAATAAAGATGTTGAATAATGTAGGGCTAATCACTGTACCTTGTGGAAGACCAGTTTCAGTTTGTTTATAACAAGAAGTGGCTTCACCGAAACGAGTGGCACAGAAACGCTGGGAAAGAAAGTTCCTGATCCATGAAAGCAATTGCAAAATTTCTTTCGTTGAAACAGATATTTCGTTGTATCGGTATTCGTTGTAACAGGAATTCACTGCATATATTTCTGATAATATTGCTGTTTTTGCTCTGATAGCTTAACATTGTACGGAGGTTACAATCATTAACTAAAAGAAGCAATACTATTTATATTATAATGATTCGTTTTTTTTACGCGATTTTAAGGATATTAGCTACGACCTGACTTAAAAAATCCTGAATAATATTCAATCAATTTTTTAAAAAAATAAATGAAATTAGACTTAAAGAGAATAAAATTCCCTATAAAATGAGACCAGAATGAAGTTTCTAGAATGAATAGTTTTCGTTTTACAGATGAAAAACTACGTTTTTTTGCTAAAAATTTGCATTTTTCGTAACTTTAGCCTCTTTGCGGCATGTGTTAATATCATCGAAATGACTTGAAACTTTCCAAATCACATTTTCTAGTCTGTTGGCACATTTTAGGGGGGGGGGGGGGGCCGTAAAAGATTAGTTGAAAATTTTTTTTTCCCATGTACTTTTTGTGACCACCCTACTGTTCCAGTCAAATCTTAAAGTAACGTTTTTTCGCACAAGATTGGCAAATAATAAATGGCTAATTATTTTCCATCATAATGTAATTTTAATAACATTACTGGGCTTTTTTAAATTCATTTGTGTTGATTGGACACTTACTTATTAGCCAATCGACCAGCAGGAATTTCTCCAAACTTTTTTTCAGAAAGATTTTCATAACTGAGATATTTAGCAATTTTTTCAGCTGTCACTGTTTTTGAAGCTATGTAATACTGTTTCTCGGTTTTGAACATGTAACCAAAATATCACCAATTAAAGAATCTTTAAAATTTTTATTAAAATGCATAATAATCCGCCAACTAAATTAGGGGTCATTCCATGCGAAATGAGCAAATCAGCTGTGGCTGACATGTTGCAGATTTCACTGAAAATTTTTTTTTGGTAAATCATGCATACATATATGAGGAAATGCAAAGTATGGAAGTTTAAAAACTTTGTTCTTTTGCTATTGAAATTAGAAATTGATGCTTACGCTAAGCCTAAATTTTCAGAGTTTATGGCAGCCAGTTTGTGTCTCAATAACTCCGTAAGTTACAAACGTACACTAAAAAAATAAATATTTCCACATTCTAAAAACAAATCTTTATTAGGAAAGAGGAAAGTAAAATTTATTTGGAGTTTTTTTTGCCAATTTACTTCAGATTTCAAATCACTTATCTAACTCTTTTAATGAAAAAATTACAGCAAAAAGGATTCAGATTCAGGGGTAGAAGTGACCGACTTGTCACATATAGGACATTTTCCGCAAAAAATTTACGAAATATAGGACACATTATATGAATAATTTTGCTATGAAAAATGAAATAATACATATCATATATTATTTATTCTTATCAATGATTTTGTTTTTAAAAAAACCTCAAATAAAATTATTCCTTACACCTGAAATGACTTTCCTGTAGTTGAAAGAATAAGTTTTGAAAAAAAAAAAAAAAAAAAACAGTGTACTTTATAAACGAAAAAATTAAACAGAATTTGAACAAAGAAAATTTTAATATTTTCTTCCTCACTCATGACCCAAGTACTAATTCCACTGTTCTTTGATATCTAAACTGAGCCCTTTAACACTTGTATTAAGAACAAACAGAGCTTGAGAAGGATCCTCTTGACGTTTATCAGTCTTCTTTATGCTTAAATGTTTTAGCATGCTGTCTCAATTGCGAAAATCCACTATTGCTTATAGGCACTGAACAGTTGCAAAAATGGCAAAAAAGCGGTAAAATCATCTTTTCCTTTAGTGCACCATGCACCAAAATTTGTAAAATTAATGTCCTCCTGGTTCAACAACAACAAAAAACGGGAATATAGGAAATATAGGACATTTTTCAAAAATATAGGAAATACAGGACGATTTTGATGCTTTTCTTGAAAATATAGGATATATAGGACTACTTCGACCCCTGCAGATTGAAAAACTATCTATAACTAACTGTCTGCTCCAATTTAGTAATTGTTTTCGAATTCCTTGATGATGAAATTGTACTTTAAAAAATAAAAAATTTCCGAAATTTTCATTTTTTCCTCTATTTTAGATTCTCGTTTGAACATGAGGGAATGCAATTAATTTACTCATTTTTTTAAAGTAACATATTGAAGTGTCTTTTAGATGCTACTAAATTTTAATCATTGGAATCAGAGCATTTTTTGTTACTAGAGTAACTTGGAACTAAGGTAAAATTCCATTAGTTACGGCTATTAATTGTAAGTTTATAGTAAGACTTAACCATTTCTTTCGTGTTTCATTTTCTCAAAAGTATATTTATGAAGTACTTGCTGAAATGTTTCCCTAATTATTGTGAAGTATATAATAGTCCAGTATTCATGGCATCCCTGAAAGCTAATAAATACTTCCATTTCTGCCTGTAAACTGAATGTTTGACTTTCAATCTCATCGGTGGTCAGACTATAAAGATGTTATATTTATAAAGGTATATCTGTAAAGATATTTATTTGAAATTTTATTAGCTGCCTTAGAATTTACATAAATATCTATTTGAGAGAGCAACAGCAATTTTCGGGTATTATAAACAGAAGTCTTTTTTATTTTCTACTTTTTAATCCGAATCAAGCTAATAGAAATAATCTAGATTCATCTCGTTTTTAAACATTTTATTCATGTAATGCTATGCAGTTTTTCTTCTGAATTAAAATAAAATTACCTCCAGAAGGGCTCGATGGGACTAACGCTGCTTTGCAGACTGTACTTCGTTTTCTTCAGACGACGTTAACTTTCTCTTTTTAGAACAATCCTTTTCGCCATTTTAATTTTTTTTCTTTGAGTTGAAAAAAGCTTGTTATCGGTCTTGCTCGTTTCATTATGCAACAACTTTCACTTAGAATGTACTACTTTAAACAGACTGTACGTTTCCAAAAGAAACATAGTAAATACTGGCTGAAGAATCAATGTGATTGCAATGGATACTCTGGTTAGCAAAGGTAGTTTTGACTATGTTTATGACAC
>NC_072738.1:149506204-149604543 GCF_026930045.1 Uloborus diversus | reverse complement strand
GAATTCTGATCAATCCCTATGCTTGAAGAGAATGCAATATTCCCAGCAACAAAAAAAAAAAAAAAAAAAAAAAACACCTGAAATCCTGAATTATTGCAAAAGCAAAGCAAAGAGCGAAAATTGAAAGTTATTTTAAAAGCCTTGCTTGAATTAATTACAAATATTTTATTTGTTAACAAACATAAGATGGCAACAGTTAAAAATTGTAAATCATTGAGATAATATTTCCGATCATTTCCCATACAATTAAAATCACGAGAAATACGCAGACGACAATCTATTATGATTTATCTTTCTTATTGTTGCATTAATAAAACTATTTTTATTCGCTAAAAAATAATGATAATAAAAATAAATCAGCACCTCTTGGCGCGATTGGCGCCAAAATTGAACCAAAGCCTGTTTACATATGGATTCACATATATTCCAAATTTCAACCAGAACGTAGCATTACTTCTTGAGATAGGGCACTCACAATGGAAAAAAAAGAACGGGCGATTGCGCCTACCCCCCTTTTTAGCTGTTGACACCAAAATAAAATCAGTTCTTATACCCACTAAGGGCTACTTGCCGATAAATTTTTCTTTCATTCCGTTCATTATTTCTTGAGATACAGCAGTCACAATTGACGACAAAAAACGTTCTATAGCTCAACCCCCGTTTGAGTTATTGACACCAAAATTGAATCAGCACCTGTTCCTGTTAATGGCAACATATGGACCAAATTTTGTTTGATTCCGCCAGTTACTTCCTGAGGAATAGCAATCAGGCGTAACTCTAAAAACGTCCCATTGCTCCACCCCCCTTGGAGGAATTCGCGCCAAAAACCAATGGGCACAAGTTCACATAGGGGCACATATGTGTACCAAGTTTCGTTCGATTTCATGCGGTAGTTTTTGCTGTAGAGCGGCCACAAAAAACTGGTCACACACAGACGTGACACACATACACACACACATACACACAGACAGACAGACATTTTCCAAAAATAGTCGAAATGGACTCGGCACACCTCAAAACGTTCGAATCCGTCAAAATTCGAAATTCGAAAATTTGCACGAATCCAATACTTTCTTCTATATATTAGATATAGAAGAAAGTAAAAATGGAATCAAGTTCATGGAAACTCATCTTAATCTGCAATTAATTACAAAACTAAAAACATTGTTATTACAGTGTATTTGTTTATAATCACCATTCTGCTTCTCATAGGCAATTCGTTATAGAAAAACCCCAACATTTTGAAAATCTTTTAACATGAGGATTTTATTTTTTTCACTTATTAAGAACTGAAATTGTTGCCTTTGTTTGAAATTCCTCTACGTACAAAATACATAGAATTGTAGTCAATTGGGGGAAAAACCAAGACCAATGGGAGGGGTCCGGATCCTCTGGACCCCTCCCTTGTGTGCACCACTGAAATACATACTTTTCTTATGTACTGCGAGGTGTGGCTATTAAATAACGAGACTATTGCTATAAAACATATTATTTTAAATTGATACATTTGAGGCAGTGAGAAGCAAAGGGATGCAAGTGACCTATTTCAAGTTTCGAGTAAAACGTGTTTAAAGATTCGATCCTAGGTAGGCTTTCATTGAAATTTTTTTCCAAATCATTCTGTACAGCATCACCTACCAGGGCTATTAGTACAATTTTTTTTTTTGCCCCAGAGACAGAGGAGAGGTTCACCTACCATGTGTACTGGTTATCTCCAAATTTTTAATTTTGCCACTTGCATCCCTTTGCTTCTCACTGCCTCATATTTAGTTTTTATCACCTTCAATATACACCCCTCCTCTGTCCTTACAATGCTCCATGCAAATTTTCCATTATTCGAAACAGTGCTAGAAGTCTTGCTCTGTGAGCCACTGCATGACGCGTGCCGCTTTTTCTTTCACAGCTTCAACAGACTGAAATCTTGTTCCTTTTAATGCAAATTAGACCTTGGGGAACAGATAAAAAACAATGCAGAGTGCCGGGGCATTGTCTTGATGGAGAATCCACGACTTGTTCTTTCACAATGCTGGCCGTTTTTTCTTTATTCTTTCCCGGAGTTGAGCAAGTACCTCAACGGTAGTAATGTTGATTAATAGTTTGACCTTCAGGAACCCAGTGAAGGTACACAATACCATGAATATCGAGAAAAAAACAATTGTCATCGCTTTGAATTTCGATTTGCTCATTCGAGCGTTTTTAGCTTTCGGTGAGGTTGGACCCTTCCAATGCATGGTTTGACGTTTTGTTTCTAGATCGTAAGTGAAAAACCAATATTCGTCACATGTTTTGACTCTTTCCACAAAGTTCAAGTCAGTTGCAATGGCATCTAAAGTGTTAGTACACACATTTTTATGAGCATCTCTTTGTTCGACTGTGAGAATTTTTGGCACCACTTTCGCGCATACTTTTTTCATGTTCAAATTTTTTCACGTTTTTCTTGTTACATAAGATTTTCCTTACGCATTCTTTGTCAATTCCAACAGTTTCAGCATTGCACAAATTGTTAAACGACGGTCAGATCGAACCAGATCACCGACGTTTTCGATATTTTCATCCTAATGGAGGTTGAAGAGCGACCCCACAGTCATCATCTCTGATGTCTTCCCAACCATCTTGGAAATTCTTGAACCACTCAAAAACTCCCACATGTAATAAACACTCATCGCCATAAACTTCTTTTAATAAACGATAAGTTTCAGTATCAGTTTTACAAAGTTTCATGTGAAACTTCATGACAATTTGTTACTCTACTATTACACTTAGAATTTTTCTGGCAAAACGAAACTAACACCTCTTACATAAACAATGGTTATGGCCAGACTGATTTCTCTACAAACACGGAAGGTGTTGCAATCGAAAGAAAAGGGTGTAGGCTGCATAGCTGTCGGTCGTTTGGATTTGGCGCATGCGTGGTTCTTCTGTAGCAGCATTAGTCTCGTTATTTAATAGCCACACCTCGTATTTTAATACTTTTTTGTTCTCAGCAGGTAGTCAATTTATGGTAGGAACAATAATTTCTTTTCGTTAAAAGCAAAGAACTTGTGTGAATATTACCCTAAATTGTTCTATCCATTAATTTTCTCATACATATTCAGCACTGAATGATTATTTTGAAACATGTTTTCCAATTCACCATGCAGACTTAAAATGAAAGTATATTCAAAGACTAGGACTTGGGTTACTAGTCCTAAGAACCTCAATTTAATACATTCAAGTTTTATTTTATTGAATTCTGAAAAGTGAAATTTTAAACTTATTGGGTATGAACATTTATTATCCCAAAAAATTTGTTCATTTCAATTTTTGAGAAGCATTTTTTAAAAACATATTTTTATAAAATTTATGTATCCCAAGGAAAAGCTTGAGTTTTTCATTTCAAATTCCAGTACATAGGGCATTTGCTGACTTGTTATCTGTTTGTGGTAAATTACATTTCTTGCATTCTAAGAAATATGTCTTTGTAGGCTTTTGGTGCTGTAGAAGCTATGTCTGATAGACATTGTATCCACAGCAATGGAAAAAATATAATTGAACTTTCTGCTGAAGACCTTTTGTCTTGTTGTAGTTCATGTGGAATGGGGTAAGTATGAGGTTATTTTATCCAAGTCTCGCAAATGTAAATTGGACTTCTGTGCTATTTCCTAACTTGCCAATTCTAAAAATAAAAATAATAAAAAATTACCCCTACTTTGCATTGCTTATTATCAAAATTTGCTAATACCGTAGAAGACCGTTATAATGCACACCTTGGGACCAGAGCTTTTGCGTTATACAGGTTCTTGCGTTATATAGATCATTTCAAAAATTTTGAAACTAATATTCAGAACATATCTATATATTAGCACTTCAGAATTAGTTTTATCTGCAATGAGTATTAAAGCACCAATATTATAATTAGTTACTCAAAAATAAGTTTGTTTCACAATCAAAATCCTGTACTTCTGCTAGCTTCATGGTTTGCATAACAACTGCATTTTTAAGAGCCATCTGGTATTTTCATTTTACTGTGAATGCTAATTTTCATTTTAAAGCTTTGAATTAAGATTAAAAGATGAAAAACTGATTCAAAATTTAATTTTCCGAACAATTTTTATGTTTGCAAGGCAAAACAGAGGGATTTTTTAAACTTTAATATCTATTGTTTACTTCTGAAAAGTAGTGCGGTTTATAGAGAATTGCGTTATACAGGTCGGCGTTATAACGGTCTTCTACTGTAATTTCTTATTCATAAATTTTTACCATTTTTTTTAGAATGATTGCTATTCTCAGTCATGTAGATAATGTTATTATTATTATTATTATTTTTTTGTTAACACTTTTTTAAAGTAATGACTAAATAAAAAAAAACTCTTGTATTAGAGGGAAACATTAAGTTATGTCATTAAATAACTAAAATTTTATTTTGTTTTGTGAGCCCTACTGTGAAATTGAGGAAATAATTATAAATAACTATGCAATATTGAATATAATGACACTGATCAATAAGAATAAATAATGACAATCTATTAGAATATTTTATTTTCAAAGTGAAATGCATACTTTTAAAACAATAGGAAGAAAGGGGCTTTTCTATCCTAGTTGAATTATTGTTTGATTTTGAAAATGTTCCCAAAATATTAAAATAATGGAAAAATATTTTGCTAAACTGTGGGACAAATTGTTTTGGTGAATCTCATTCTTTGATATTTTCAAAATGAGAATTTTTTAAAAGAAGAATTCTGTAAAATCCTAAAAATTGATCATATAATCAGAAAAAAAAAGTTTTGTTTCAAGAGCTGAAATTGGTTCACTATTTTAATTTTTTTTTGAAGGAGTAAAAGGTACATGGATAATCCTAATAAATAATTAAGATATTAAAAAAAATAATAAAAAAATAATTTATAACTTTAACAGTATAACAATAAACTTTTTCTGTGTGGACAAAGGGAGAGCCTTTTTTAAATCCCAAGTTTTAAATTGTAAGTTATTATTTGATGTATTTATTTTATTACTTGTATGGTTAATTTTTTGGTAAAAAATTTGAAATCTGAAATTTAAACCTTTTTCCTCTTACTCGTTCACACTTTTGAGACAGTGCAGTAGAAGATTTAATTGATAATACCCATCTTAAATTCAATATTTGTGATCACAGTGAGGTTATGTAACTTCGACAGAAAATGTGTCAGGTAATTTTTATTGATCAGTATCTAAGTTAAAGTTTGCATTTCTAGGTGCAACGGTGGATTTCCTGGATCAGCTTGGGAATACTGGGTTGAGAAAGGTATTGTAACCGGAGGCTTATACAACTCCCACAAAGGTTGTCAGCCATATGTTATTCCTTCTTGCGAGCACCATACTTCTGGAAAGCTTCCTCCTTGTGGTGACATTGTTGACACTCCCAAATGTGTGCACATGTGTGAAAAAGGGTACAACGTTAGCTATAGTAAAGACAAACATTTTGGTAAATGTTCGCTTAATCTGTTTCCTTAAACACACTTAAGTAAAATTGCTACTACAAGTCATTTTTGTTCTAAAATTTTATTTACTTTTTTATTATTGTTATTATTGATGTTATTGTTTGTTGACACTTGAACCATCCTCTATTTCATTGGTGTAATTAAGTGTAAAGAAAGCAAGAAATTTTTTTTATTGAAAGTTTCATACACAGTTTCAGTTGATTCATGACAAATTAACTATGTGTATAGAGAAAGGTTATAAATGGAGTGTAAAGCATTTTTTTTTTAAACATTTATTCAAAAATTAAAAAAAAAAAGCTTTAATTTTTTATGCTTAGTTTTGCATATCTGCCAAACGAAGTGCGCAGAATTTTGGAAAATGTGTAGAAATTAATAATAATGATGATAATTATAAAGCTGAACTTGCTTACGATTTGATTTTGCTCAAAAATTCACTGTTTCACAATAATGAACTATTATTGGACTAGGATCAACCTAGATAGGTCCAGAACCTGTTGCTTGTCATATACATAGCTGTATCATTTTTCAGTTTTTCCAGTTGTATGAAAAGTGACCAAAGAAATTGATAGTACAGTCAGACCCGCTTATATGAATCAAACCTCTTGGAACCGAATATTTCCCCATAGACGCAATATTAAAGATTCCCGCTTAATCAAAAAATTTCCCCAAATAATCAATATTGATCAGCTTTCACATTTCTGAGAAACTTTTTGAATAAATTAGAAATAAATTCAGTAAAAATGAATATTGTAGTAAAAATGTGAAGTAATTTGCCAACAGCGGGCCAAGAGAAACAACATTCATAGTCCATCAAAACATTTCCAATGTTCTACCAAATTTCTTTTGCCTTTGTCATTACTGAAAAGAAAAAAAAAACCCGAATAGATAACGAAGTTGAAAATAAATAAATAAATAAATAATACTGAAAAAAGGTAACAAAACATATTTTTAAAACTCAAGTTGAAAGTTACTTTTTGAAATTTGAAAACATACTTGTAATGTACATACTAATTATTCAACTATTTTGTTGTTTACGTAACTTATTTCAAAAACTTTTTACCAATAACATCAACCCTTTGTATAGCTTTTGATGCTTTATTATTACGTATTAAGACTAATGTTATCAATTTAGAAAAGTATAGGAAATTTTCCCGTGAATATAATTTCTTGGATACGACAATATTCAATTAAGCGGAGTCAACAGAATTAGTATTATGTAAATAGCTTTTCATAAAGTTGATGTTAAATAATAATAATAATAATAATAAATGTTGTGCTCCAATGACTAAGGGAGATGTTGCTCCCCCTTCCTTAAGTTCATTTGAACCCCTACTTTTTTTTTTCACTTCTTTAATGAAAGTTTCACTGTTGATTTGGTAATTTGGTAATTACATTAGCAGTATGTATCTTTAAATTTCCACTTCAATATATATATATATATATATATATATATATATAGAGAGAGAGAGAGAGAGATAGATAGATATAGATATATATGAAAAATTAAAAGATCTATGACCTATTAAGATGAGATCTAAATGAAATTTTATGTTTTTGCCCTAGTTTTCAGTTTCATTATTTAGTAAACTCTCTTATTTGCTGTGAATTTACATAATTATTTGACTTTGGTATGAATAAAAATGAAAATATGCATGTATAATTTGTATAACGTGAAAAATTAAAATTCCTTTTATTTTCAGGCAAGCAATCTTATTCCATCGATAGTGATGAAGAACAAATCCGAACTGAACTTGTTAAAAATGGACCCGTTGAAGCAGCTTTTACCGTCTATGGAGATTTTGTGAATTATAAAAGTGGTAAGGTTATATTTGCTCAAACTGAGCTTTCCCCTTATTATTTAATTTACTGTTTCCAAAATTATGTTTCTCTACAGTGTGGTGCACTAATTTCCAGCTAAATGAAAGAGAAAGAGAAAAATAGATTTTTTTACATTTAAAAGTAAAAAACATAAATTTCTCTAAACGTATGTGTTGTTAAAATTATTTTGCAACACATTTTTATTTATTTATTACTTAATTTTTTTGATCAAGTAAAATAGTTGCTGGAAACATTATTAAGCTTTGATACTGCAAAATTAAATGCTGTGTGGATTTTTGGTATTCAAGCAACAATTGAATTGAGTTTGTTTTCATAGGCGTATATCAACACCACAGTGGCGAAGAATTGGGAGGTCATGCTATTCGAATTTTAGGATATGGTACTGAAAAAGGAACTCCTTATTGGTTGGTTGCAAATTCCTGGAATGAAGATTGGGGTGACAAGGGTAAATACAATTTGAAATTTATTATTGTTGTATTTTGCTCCATTAGACGCATAGTCATGTAATATTGCATTGCATCCAATGAAATATACAATTATGTACATAACCAACACTCTGACAAAAGCAGCAATTATGCTATTGTTATGAAATCATTTTGTGGCATTCATTAGGTTTTAATTATGAAGTTTTACAAGTCAGATGACTTATTAATGAATTTGTTATTGCAATGTAAAACTTTTAACTGTAGCTAATTCATAGCTTTTAAAGTTACCATGGGGTACCCTTAAAAGCTATATGCTGTAAAGCTAATATGGTCTTATATAGTAAACAATTATCTTTCCAATTCTTCTTGATTTCTAGACTCAGACAACATATTTATATTGTTACACATGAAGATATCAATGTACTAATGAGCAAAACTGTTTCATAGAGATCTTAAAAGTCATTTATAAAGTATTTTATTTATATTTCTTGTATTCAGGGAAATTTTATTGCCTTTAAAATGTTCATAAAGGTGTGGGCTAACTTCAATAAAAGTGTAATAAGATACTGTGCGCTTCCAAAAAAAATGTATGAGCCATTCCCAATACAGTCGAACCTCATCATCCTCATATGTATAATACTGAAGTCACTGATTGAGTAACGCTCCTGACATCATCAACAGTGAAACTTGCGCTATAGCATTATAATTTGATAGTATTTTTTGGTAATGTTTGACATTCTGGGAAATGCTTTATTGTGACAAGGCTGAACTGGATCCGATAACCTTAATGTCTTACTGGTAAGACTGTCATTTCAGGGGAATGAAGAAATAAAAAAATGGTCAACAATGAACGCTATTTACTGGACTTTAGGGTTCGTCCACTGGAGTTAGGGTTAAAATTTCAACTATCAAAATACTAGAAAGTCGCCCGTCATGGTATGACGAGTGAAAATTGTTTCTACATTTGAACAAAGCTATTGCCTGTTTGGTGATATTTTGATAGTTGAAATTTTAACCCTAACACCAGTGGATTAACCTTCAACTCCAGTAGATAGCTTCAGTTCGCATCTCCAGAGCTCGAATATGCTACTTTGCTCTGATTTACAATGCTACCGAAAAAGGTAAAACGTTCCATTCTACGTGTTTTCTTTGGGGTAAATTACAGGCTTCAGAAAGTTTATAGTGTAATGTAATTTCAGAACAACAGAAAAGAACTATGATAAACTACTGTCATTCACTAATCTTCAAAGAAAGTTATAAGTTACAGCATTTGTTTTATCTTTTTCATCCGCCATTAGACAGTGGCTGCAGTACCCCTATAATTTATTGGAGTTGCGAATTGTTTTGGTTCCTTCGTTTTCCTAAAATGAGTCTTACCAGTAAAACTGTTAAGTCGCCGTATCGAGTTTCAGCCTTGTCACAATAAAGCTTTTCCATCCATGTCAAACATTACCAAAACATATTATCAAATTCTCATGCCGTGGCATGAGTTTCATTGTTGAAACATGTGGGTTACTTCCTCATCGGCTATTATTTATATTAGGATCACCAAACAGGCTTTGTTCAATTACAATTCAAGCAATTTTCACCCGTCATACCTTGATGAGCAATTTTCTAGTGATTTAAGGATGTATCGTTTACACCCTCATTTTAATACAACCACTCACCCCATGCTGTGGAGCTTTTCTTTTTACCAAAAGTAAGCTAATGACTGAAATAAAATACAATACAGTCTTAAATGTTATTGCAATAATTTGGGTATAGAGTAAGGGCAATTACCTTTGATCAACTAGCTAAAAATGTGGAAAATATATGAGAGAAAACCCTGCTCTCGTCCAGCCATTGTAACTTTGAATTTGTAATGATTATTAGTGTAGGAATTTTGGATTAGGCTATATGTCTCTTATGACTACCTGGCATAAAATTTTGATGCTATAGAATCAAAAATATAAGTTTCTAGTGGTCAACGTATCAACACAAGCAAATAAAGACTATTTTATTTCCAATGTGTATACATACCTTTATTGTTTTCATGAAATGTATTAACAAGAAATTTTTGGGAAAGATTTTAGCACTGTAATTTCAGTGCATAAGATATACTAATTCATCTGGTTAGAATTTAAGAAAAATACTTGAACTCAGAGTAGACAGAAAAGGTCAAGAATCTATTGTAGTGGCAAAACTTGATACAATGAAGACTAAACTTTTACAGGGCCAGATTTAGGGGAGGGCAGGTGGGGCTACTGCCCCGGGGCCTCCACAAGAAAGGGGCCCCCACAATAAATTTTTTACAAAATATCCTAACTTTTATGGGTCAGCAAATTTTACGCTTTCTCCCAGACTTTTTTTTTATTTTTTTTATCTCTACAAGGAATGCTTGCACAAAAATTAAATTATTATCGATATATCAGAAAGCCCTGATTTCAAGTATCCATTTACTATGAATTTTTTATTTGATCGAGCATTTCAGTGGCAATATATTTTTTGTTTTATTCATTCAATTTATAATTTGTGCTAAAATCATGTGTGATTATGATCCAAAACTTATTATCACTATTTGTAATAAAGATATTAATTTTCTATATCGGATAAGGGAGAAAAAGTTAATAATATTTTGCTCTGGTGAATCAGCTTGCTTCATAGAGAGTGAGATTATACCATTGGCAAATTGAGTTTAGAGTATATTTTAGAGTTAAAATAGAAAAAAGGAAAGAAAAAGCTTTGGCATGGAGAAATATGGTGCTCCCTTTTTTATTTTTACAAAATAATTGTGGGTTATTGTCATTTATAAAAAATAATAATTACTTTTTTTTTCTGATAGGATATTTCAAAATCCTGAGAGGTCAAGATGAATGTGGTATTGAGAGCTCTATTGTTGCTGGTTTGCCAAAACAATGAACATTTTTGTATTTTTAACTCATTTTCAGTTATACTTTCCATTGTTGGTTGTAATTAGTAAAAAGCCAAAAGTTTTTTCATGACACTTAATGTAACATTTCACTTTATGTAATTTTATATTAATTTTGTTATTTTTCAATAAAAATGTGTTATTGTCTTGAAACTGCTTTTGTGATGTTTAATGGTTTGTAAAAATGAAAACAGAGACAGAGATTCTTAAAAATATATTTATTAAAAGCTAGTCATTTTGTCAACAGTGATGAGTAATAAAGCTTTGAAAGGTTATACTGCGTTAAAACACGTTTGTAAAGAGTTTATAAAGAAGATAATTTGTAAAGGAGTTGTCTTTTTAAAGCTCAATATGTCTATTTAATGTTTATCTTTCATTAAGAAAAAAGAACTTCATTTTCGTAAAAACATATAGTATATTTTAATGTAGATATTGCATTGAATTCTGTGATAGTGAATTTTGACCTGTGCTACCATTTACCTGGTATGTGCATTGTGCAATATTACACTCTCTTTCTTAGTTTGTACAGTATTGCTCTCTGAAAATTCTATTTGCATACTGACTAAAATTCAATACATGAAATATGTAATAAAGTTTCATTGAATAGTGCATGAAGTGTTGCATTTCAGTTTGAGTACCACATTTATCTTAAATAAAACTTGTATTTTCATTAAAACAAGTTTTTCTAAAGTTAATTTCACCTACAGGTGATTGGAAAGATTATTTGAATGATTCATTTTCTAGTTGAATTTAAGCATGATAATGAACATTTTAGCAATATGTTTTCTATTTCTCCGTTTTCTATTTTTCCCCAAAAAGTTGTAATATATATTGAGCTCTTGAGTTTGTTTTTGAAGTTGAAATCAGGTGGAGATATGTACACATTTTGCTGTCAAATAATACAAGATCAGTCAATAGCTATAGCATAGCCAAAAGCTATCAACAGCCAAAGGGTATTAAACTGAATAATATGTTTACTTGGTGAACCTTTGCTCTCTAGGATATATTGATCCCAGGGGGTGCCCACCTGGGGGGGGGGGGTTCATGGGGGGGGACTGCGCCATTGAAATTTTTAGGGGGCGCTCTTGCTTTGGGAGTTGGATTGGGTGTGTGTCCTTGCTCGAAGGGGGGGGGGGGGCACTCCTGTTAATCCCCAACAATTAGTTCCAGACTGAACTACAGCTCGAGCATAGCAGGGTTTAGCTAGTAGTTAATAAAAAAGAAACTGATTTTTAAAAATAGAGAGGGAATTGCTAATACTTTTTTAAAATTTACTTTGTTCATCTAATCATAATTTGAATGGGAGAATCTTAGTTAATTCATTTGGAACATTTTGCAGTGTTTTTTGGAATATTTTCTAGTGTTTCAACTAAAGTCTCTTCTCCGGTGCCCATTCGTTACTTCAGTTTGGCCAAAAAGTCCTGTGGTTCGTTGAAATAGCTCTGTTGTTTCTTGTGTAGTAGCATCGGAGTGCCTTCGATTCTGTTGGTAAAACCTCGATTCGGTCTTCTAAGCCAGTTATTATTGGTGAATGCTTTTGAAAAATAATTGATGAGGATATCAATATCCAACTCATCTGAAAGAGAAAAGATATTTCTAAGTTAACAGAAATTATTAAATATGAATACATTTATTTAATAGACCTTTTCAACATAAAATTACATCATGCGTTTCTGGTTTCTATATTTGCTCACTTAACACACTTTTTTCTCCTAAAAAATAGATGTTTTTTGTTTTAAAATTGTTTTAACTGGTACCAAAAATTTTTAAAACATGGGTGACCACTTTGTTTCTTCATTTTTATTTAATAATTCGGTGGAATTCGCATTGACTCGGGAAAATGATTGGCAATGTATCGGGCGTTCACCGTGAACTTGGTCACGTGATTTTTCCACCAATTTAATCCCCCCCCCCCAGATAAACATTATAAAAAGAAGAAATAGTAGCTGGCATACACAACTTATGATAGAAAATGCTCTGCCCCCCCCCCCCCCAATCTCAAATTAATTTTCAATTTATAATTCAGTTTTTTCATAAAAATCTGAGGAACTTGTGGGGGAGGGGGGGTTGATATTAAAATAAAAATTGCATAATAATTAATATTAATAATTTAAATTGACCATGAAAAAAAAATGCACAAAAGAATCTTACTCATTTTTTTCTGTATTGAATTTTTTTTTTTAATCTATGCTAATAATATAAAGCTAAAGAGTTTGTTTGTTTATTTGAGCGCACTAATCTCAGGAACTACTGGTTCAAATTGAAAAATTATTTTTGTGTTGAATAGTCCATTTATTGCAAAAGGCTATAGGCTATTTTTTAAAAAATCAGATTGAGCAAAATATTGTAATTGCAAACTAGATGTTCAATTAATTGTTTTGTTCTAAGAATTCCTAATAGATGGTGGGGCAAGTTAACTCATCGGGAGGGGCGCTGGCCGACAGTGTCGTTAGCTGCAAGGAACCATGCCGCGCGGCTCAGATGCGTGGTAGGCTACGCTGTTGTGGTTAGTGAACTGATTGTTGAACGCGTTTTTTTTTTTTTTGATATTCAGGCACATAATTTGATTTTGTAGGATTTTTCTACTGGGTTTTGTCTTCCTTATTTCTTCAACTTCTGTTTCTGTTCTTACAGTTGTAGATAGTTACTTATCTAAGTTTTTTTTTTTTTTTTTCATTTCCAATGCAGCAGGCGGTACAAACATTATCTTTACGCCATACAGAGACAAAAACAAGAGGAAAAAAAATTCAAGCAAACAATGAAAGAAAAAAAAAAACAATGAACACAAAACAAAACAGTTCATACTCAAGAACAAAATAAAAATCAAGTGTTCAAATTGTTCAACAAGTCCTTGGCCTCCCAGTAACGGGAGAAAATACAGGTCTGTGATAGAGCGGAACAGACAGGGAGGTGACCGGCATCTATCGGTGCACCACTGCTAAGTTTGCTATGATGGGCTAAAGTAAACAATGTGTGTGGCAAGTAAACCTATGCTAAAGTTTTCAATAATATAAATGTAAGCAAACTGTTAGCCACACACATATATATATATATAATAATAATAATAATAATAATAATAATAATAATAATAATAAAAGTGAAAAATATTGAAAAGACCACACCAAGAGCCCATAGATGCGCAATGCAGCAAAACTAAAAAGCCAAGTAAATATGAAATTAAGCAAACAGAATTACAAATTATAAATAACAAAAGATGATAAAAAGGAAAAATGCAAACAGCTATTAAGTAGGAATAGAAAAAGAGTGAATCCAGAGCTCATCAGCCGTGGAGGATTCATTAATAATGGTCAAAAGACCAAAATTTTTTTTAACTATAAACTAGAAGAAAATGTTTAAGCTCCAAGTACATGTAATATAGAGTAACAATGGGCAAACGCACCACTTTGCTAAGCTAAAGAGCTCTAGTTTATTGTTTTTAGCTTAGCAAGTGATGCGTTTGCCCATTGTTACTCTATATTACATGTACTGGAGCTTAAACATTTTCTTCTAGTTTATAGTTAAAAAAAAATTTTGGTCTTTTGACCATTATTAATGAATCCTCCACGGCTGATGAGCTCTGGATTCACTCTTTTTCTATTCCTACTTAATAGCTGTTTGCATTTTTCCTTTTTATCATCTTTTGTTATTTATAATTTGTTTAATATTTGTAATTCTGTTTGCTTAATTTAATATATATATATATATATATATATATATATATATATATATATATTATATATATATATATATATATAATATATAGTATATATATATATATATATATAATTCTTAGAACTTAAAATAAAATATTCTACATTTAGACATTTGCAAATGCAGCTAAAGTGTTAAATGTATATTATATATATCTCATTTAAAGTCTCACTCGTAAGTGGCACACTAGCAAGTGTATGAAACAAAAACAACAAGAAACATATAAGAATAATAACAGTATAAATTGAAAAACTATGTGAAGTTGAACAATATGAATTTTTAGAATGGGCAGTAACTGCTACATTATCAAAGAGCTGGAGCAGTTGGCATAATATATTAATTTGCAGGTTTCTATAGAGGTCGGTAACGTACATGTCATAGTGCATTCGCATTCTTATCATATTATTAAGTATTAACTTGCCAGATTGAGCGTGATAAATTTATTAAGTATTAACTTTTTATAAAAATTTGACGAGTTTTTTTAAATGCTGACATGTGCAAGTCCAACCCCCCCCCCCCCCCCAGCTCTTAATACTTAATATGATAAGAATGCAAATGCACTATGACATGTACGTTACCGACCTCTATAGAAACCTGCAAATTAATATATTATGCCAACTGCTCCAGCTCTTTGATAACGTAGCAGTTACTGCCCATTCTAAAATTCTAAAGTTCATATTGTTCAACTTCGCATAGTTTTTCAATTTATACTGTTATTATTCTTATATGTTTCTGGTTGTTTTTGTTTCATACACTTGCTAGTGTGCCACTTACGAGTGAGACTTTAAATGAGATATATGTAATATACATTTAACACTTTAGCTGCATTTGCAAATGTCTAAATGTAGAATATTTTATTTTAAGTTCTAAGAATTATATATATATATATATATATATATTTAGGCTACGGCCCATTCTTGAAAGCAAAGACTACCACTCAGGATTGATTCCATTTTAAAAAGGGGCGATAGGTTGAGGATGGGTACTTTCCGCTCACACTTTCTTTCTCTGCCTTTTTTGACGCTACTTTCGCAGAACACATTATTTTGAACCTTTTACTTCCAGGTTTCCCTCCATGTTTTGATAAAATAAGAGCAGACTTGACGCATGCGCAAATTGGCGCTAAGTCTCGGCTAAGGAAAACAGACAATACCTGTATTTTAGTTTGTGAATTTAGAGACTCACCGACGTTACGATAAGTGACTGCATTTTCTTGCACCATATCGAATCCATCTCCTCCTTTGGCAAGATACGTGTTAACAACCATTTCGTAAACTGTTTCGTCTTCAAGTGGTAAGTACTTCGGAATTCTGCAGTCCGCACATCGAGCCAGAGCTTCTATGAGCCTAGAGCCGACAGGTTGAGACATGTTGTATTTCAGACGAAGCCCTGGAAATAACAAATAAGCTAACATGAATCTGCCTTAAAAAAAATCGATTCATTTGTAAGAAACTTTTAAAAGTATATAAAAATAACTTAATGTAAACCTAAAAGCATATTTTCAAAACAAACAGTTGTAAATGCTCAAATACATAAACTGCCAAATGAATTGAGACAAATATGTTGTTCAGCTATCCGTTAAGACATTAGCAGTCTGTGTAAGAAAAGCCCTGACCTTAAGAGAGTTTATCTTCTCTTAGTGAGTGGGGAAGTAATACAACATCGGCAACCTATAACTCAGCTCCTCACTAATAACAAATTCTCCTTCATTGACTTCTTCAAGAGAAAACGAACTCTCTTAAGGTCAGGACTTTTCTAACTAATGTTGAACAATGCAGCTTAAGAATAGTATTTTCATGTGATTATTGAAACTTTAAAAATTTTGCAGTTGAATGTTCTGTAAACAAAATGTTAATATTCTAATGTTGAAAATCAAAATCGTACACATCTCCTCTTTCCTATTCATCTTCCTTTTCATCTCCTATGAAAGTTAGTTTATTGTGGAATTGATGAGTATTTATGGTCTTTAACTGTTTTTACACATTACACTCCTCCAAAAGAAATTTCACTCCTTTAAAAAATGCCAAGGAGCATTTTCTAGCCTTAAAAATTGTACCTATATTCATATCATGCTTAATCTATACATATAATAAAATAAGATGCTTATTTAAGCAGCCGCCGAAGGCTGCAACATTGGCGTAAAAAGGCAGATGATAATATTGATATATAGAGAAAAACATTGATTAATACCGTCCTAAATTGTCTATGCAGCCGCCGAAGGCGGCAACCCTGGCGTAAAAAGGCGGACCAGCTGGTCGCCGAAGGCGGTTAGTATGTAATAAAACCAACTCTTCCAGGGTGGCGACAGATCAGGGAAAAGTCAGGGAACTTTATTAATCAGGGAATTTTGAAAAAATAACAAAAAATCAGGGAAAATTGACTTTATGATGAAAAAAAAAATTGGTTTGCTTTACAAAATTAAGTACTCTAATTCCCTACGCATTTTCCTCCAATTATCTGTTCAAAAAAAAGTAAAATTAATGAGCTGCGATTATACACTGCCGCATATTTGTGCATCTTTTTTTTTCAAGGTCTAAGTATTGAATCTTATTTATTAACCACAGGATGAACTTCCTAAGACTGCTTCTGTGCCTGTTAGGTTGTTTATTTTACCTAGCTTGAAATTTCCTTTTACGTTTTCAATGCCACATAAAATAAACAACCATACAAGCAAAGATGAAGCCTTCCTTAATACCTTAGCTCCTTTGCCTTTATTCCATTGTCTCGAAGTAATTAGCGTACTGTAATCATGATTTCAAGAAGAAATCTTTAATTTTTGAATTAATACTATAAAAGCTCAAAAGTTATTACTTCTTGGCGTTTTTAATTTAATTGCTAAAATTGAACTTTCAATAAAAAAAAAAACTTTGTTTTTTGCCGTTATACTATTTGTTGTCACCGCAGATTATAAAGATTTTCTTTTCTTCAGACTTAAGTGATTCTTTAATTTTATAACCAAGTTGTATTCTTCTTTTATATATTTTGAAATTAACTAATTGCTTTTTTTTCCTTTTTTTTTCTTCTTGCATTTCAAAGAAGAGTTGTTTGTTACAAAAGCAATCTAAGATTTTATTTTCGTTACATATTGAAATCATTTAAAATAGAGTTAACTTGTGTACTTAAGTAAATATCTTTATTGTTAAAATGCTGTATTCATTCATTAAAACCTATGTTCTTGATTAGAGAAAAGCTCCCTATGAATGGATGTCAAATGGTTTCATCTATATGGCATCAACTGTTTTGCATAAATATGTCAATTAGTTATATAAGAAATAACTACATTACTTCTATTCTTTCACTATTACTTGTTATTCTTGCAACAATTATTATACTGTTTGAAAATTTAGTTCAAAATAATTTCAATTACTTTTTAGTTCTATCATAAATACACATATGTTTTTAAGAGTAATTTTAATAGTTTCTTAAAATTCTTATGCTAAGTGGTTTCTGGAAGCAAAGTGATTTTTTTTTTTTTTTTTAATTTTCTCTAATCTTTCCATGTAGAAAAATTTAATATACTGTTTTGTTTTTTTTTCTCAAAAAAATTGACTTGATATGTTTTTTTAACCATTTTATTAAAAAGGTAGCATCTTTTTAAAATATATCTTTAGTTCAACAACTTTACACAACTTAAAACGTTTAAAATACTGTACTTTATACAAACATACAATGGATTTCAAGTAAAGCAAAGAAAGAAAACCATTATCATTGGTAACGTAAATCAGGGAAAAGTCAGGGAACTTTTTTTCACAGTTCCTGTCTCCACCCTGTCTCATCAGTGGCGGCGATTCGGTAGGGGGAGGCAACCGCTCCCTCGCACTTTTCATTGTTTATTTATTTTTCAATTTAGGAATCAAAGCTAGAAATTATAAAAGAAAGTAGGAATGTCAACATTTTCAGAACATAATTATTTATTTTACTTTTTATATCTGTTAACTAAACAATATTTGGCACAAGCAGTAATTTTTACTTTCTTCTATATCTAATACATAGAAGAAAGTATTGGATTCGTGCAAATTTTCGAATTTCGAAATTTGACGGATTCGAACGTTTTGAGGTGTGCTGAGTCCATTTCGACTATTTTTGGAAAATTTCTGTCTGTCTGTGTGTGTGTATGTATGTGTGTGACCAGTTTTTTGTGGCCGCTCTACAGCAAAAACTACCGAATGAAATTGAACGAAATTTGGTACACATATGTGCCCCTATGTGAACTTGTGCCCATTGGTTTTTGGCGCGAATTCCTCCAAGGGGGATGGAGCAATGGGACGTTTTTTGAGTTACGCGTGCTTGCTATTCCTCAGGAAGTAACTGGCGGAATCAAACAAAATTTGGTCCATATGTTGCTCTTAACAGGAGCAGGTGCTGATTCAATTTTGGTGTCAATAGCTCAAACGGGGGTTGAGTTATAGAACGTTTTTTGTCGTCGATTGTGACTGCTGTATCTCAAGAAATAACGAACGGAATCAAACAAAATTTTTTTGACAAGTAGCCCTTAGTGGGTATAAGAGCTGATTTTATTTTGGTGTCAACAGCTAAAAAGGGGGTAGCGCAATCACCCGTTCTTTTTTTCTATTGTGAGTGCCCTATCTCAAGAAGTAATGCTACGTTCTGGTGGAAATTTGGAATATATGTGAATCCATACGTAAACAAGCTTTGGTTCAATTTTGACTCCAATCGCTCCAAGAGGTGTTGATTTTTTTTTTTTTTTTTTTTTTTTGCGAATAAAAATAGTTTTATTAATGCAACAATAAGAAAGATAAATCGTAATAGATTGTCGTCTGCGTATTTCTCGTGATTTTAATTGTATGGAAATGATCGGAAATATTATCTCAATGATTTAAAATTTTAACTGTTGCCATCTTATGTTTGTTAATAAATAAAATATTTGTAATTAATTCAAGTAAGGCTTTTAAAGTAACTTTCAATTTTCGCTCTTTGCTTTGATTTTACAATAATTCAGACATTGGGATGGTCGTCAAGTTTTTGCATGTGTAATTTTGTTTTTGGTAGGAATATTGCTTCCTCGTCAAGCATGGGGAGGGATCAGAAAAAGGAAAAATATAGAAGAAAGTTTCGTGATGGCCACAACATACTAGTTAGTTAATGTATTCACTGTTTAGATATTAGTAAATCAATTGTTTTACTTAAAAACAAGCCATACTTGTTCAATGAAATGATTACCAAGTATTTGTGACATCTCAAAATACTTTGCGGTAAGTAATGTAAGTCTAATTCATGTCCAAGTGTTTATTTGGAAAAGTTTTTGTGTACAGAATTCATCAATATCTTAAGAAATATGTGAGTTACGTTTGCTAGATTTAAATCAATTACCACTCATCTGCTCCCAAAACCAGCCCTAGAAAAATTGTGTACTTGTTTCTCTCTCTCTTTTTTTCTCCCGTTCCCCCCCCCCCCCTTGCCCCGCTAAAAGTCCTATAGCTTTTAGTCTTTTAGTTATCGTTTTTTTTTGTCTCTCCCCCTCCCTTTTCAGTCCCAATCGCCGCCTATGCTTCCCATCAGAGATCATATCAGATGATCTTTCAATAAAATTGTTTTAAACGTACCTGAAACTTGTAGAAAACTTCCAGGTGGATCTACTGCTCCCAGGTCGTAGTCCTTGACAGAATGCTCAAGAACTTGTCTCAAATGCTTCCCTTTTAGTCCCACGACGCACATCGTGTTACCAAAGGGCGCAGCCGTTAAAATATCTTCAATAGTGATGTTGCCTATTCAAATAAATGGAAAACATTAAAAATCAAGAGCTTCTATCCCCCCTCCCCCCAGTCGCGGATTTACTAGGGGGGCGGTGGCCTCCATGACCGTCATTTTCTAAAACCAATAATATAGAATTGAAGGAATTACTAGCTATCGCTACTAATTTCAATCAAGTACATTCCACAAATTTGCTTTAAATTAAGTTTAGACAGTTAGTAGGATGAACAGCGTTACCCACTTTTTCATTTGAACCTAAGCTCGCCCCTCTACCCTTTTTTGGACTTTAATAATTTTGCTATGACTTAGAACAGTGGTTTCCAACCCTGGGGGTGATAGCCCCCAAAGGGGAGATTTGATACTCCAAGAGGGCGATAAGCATTTAAAATACAGGATAAAGGGGGGGCAGCCCCCCCCTACATGACTGGTTCGAAGGAAGGAATTATATTTTTTCGTTAATCGGTAAAACTGAATTTTTAAAAATGTCCCTCTACTTTTGATGATGTAGTGTATTTGCAATAGTTGAACACTTTAAATAGCAATCATTCTTTAAAATGTTCATAAACCATTCCAATTTTCTGTCATTATTGTGTCACTTCTACGCATAAATCAATCTTCCGTGGCCTCAGTTTTGGAGAATGCAATTTTGACTGTAACAATCTAAATTCTATTCTATTCCAAGCTTCCTCCTGTAAGTCTTCAGTAATTCTGTTCGCACTTTCTGTGCTTTATCTATCGGACGACATCCCATGGTCAATAAAAAGGTTCTTTTTTCTTTTTTTTTAAATTTTAATTTGATGAACGAGCCCCAACTTTGAAATGGCTAGAAGAGCAAAATACGAGTTAACTCGTTCCGAATTATATGACTTACTTATTCTGGGATATTCTACAAAGCCACTCACAAGGTGGGAAATCCAAACCATAGAGTTAATATAAACACTAGAACGCGAGCTCCTTTACCCGCAAGGCAGAACCTGGCGGTCAACATGAGTCAAAAGTATTGGTAAATGACCAGAGGTCGACTATATTTGTCGTTGTCGTCTTTTCTGCCACATCACAGGGTGTGTTTACAAAGGCAATGGAAAAACCTGCTAAAAGTGAGTAGTTTGGTGCAGTGGCGTAGCGAGAAAAAATCCTTAGGGGGGGGGGTAATTTTTTCTGAAGTTTAAAAGTAAAGCTATGCCCTCGAGTTTACACATATATATATATATACATATATATATGTACATATAATTTTTTGGGGCTCATGGGGGGGTTCTAACCCCCCTATCCCCCCCCATGGCTACGCCACTGGTTTGGTGCCTATGGAATCAGTCTCCACTACAATCCACTCTCCCCTACCCACGGAAAAAGCGGGCTCATTCGCTCATTAGGAGTACGTATGACCCTACTTTTGGTCAATGCAAGCACTTATTTGTGTTAAGTTATATAGAAGGGTGGAGTGAAAAAAAATTAAATTTTCGAATTTTGAAACGCCTGGGGTCTCAAAAATTGGCTTTTAGCATCAATAGGGTACCTTTAAAATATTAGCCTCGTAGGATAATTTCTTTAGGTTCCAAAATCTCCCCAAAAAAGTCCAAAATTGCAAAAAATCGATCTTTTTTTAACTTTTTTTACAAAAGTTAAAACATATAATTTCGAAAATGCTTAAAGGTGTAAATTTTATTAAGTCGGTAGAGTAATTTCTTCAAATATTCTAAAAGCCACAAAATAAACCAAAATCGTATTTTTTCTTCCATTTTCACACCATCTTGGAGAACAAAAATAAATCAAGTGCACATAATATAAATATTTTTAACAACAGAATCTAAACTTATTTATCACTTAAATATTTTAATTTCTTATTCAGATAATTTATTACATTACATTTAAGAGCTTTTGCTATACATCATTTCTGTATCAACAAGAACGAATAATTTTGCTTACCAGTTGAAGTTTTTTGATTATAAAAGCCTTTTTGTTACCGAATTTTCCACTAAGCGAGTCCGAATTAATTCGACTCAGCTTGAGAAACAGAGCCACCTTCTTTTTAGGATGGAGTGAAAAAATGAATTCGAAAAGTACAAGTGATTTTTTTTGCAAGTGAAAAAGAGCAAAAAGCATATTACAACTAATGTTGAATATCATTATACTCTGGTACAATAACCCGGCTCAAAAAAACACAGGACATATAAGCTGAAATTTTAGAGTATAATATTATTAAGTTCTAAAGAAGTAATGAGCATTGAACATTATTACGTGTTTAAATTGTTTGCGCACTTGACTGAAAGTGAGATCATTCCACTGGTCAAATTTACTTCCTTGGGTATAGGGAGACAAAGAAAACAACGCTGGCTTTAGTTTTACTCTTACTCTATGGAAAAATGGACCTAACCTTCGAGCAGGAATTAAAATGGAGGGAGCAAGTCCAATCATTGGCTTATCGAAAGCTGATCCAAAGACCCCAAAGCACGTGACTCAACATCGACGAATGGTTGGCACGCTTTGCATGAAGTGAGCGAAGGAAACCTGATTTCTTCCAATGCTTTGCTTTAAAATCTATCTCGTGACTTGTGGTCTTGGTTACATGAATGAAGGTCTTCACTCCCTCATTTTATCTCTTCTCAATGAACACATTTCTTTTTTACTTCCTTTTACAAAAAAGGAAGTATTGTATTCGCGAAAAAATTTTCACTCAAAAATCGACCTTAATTTCCGTTTTGCTCACCCCCGAATAAATGTTGAGTTTTTTTTTCGACTCAACCACACATGGATAAGTGCCTAAGAACGTAGACACACACGAAATATCCATTTTGACGATTCCCGAGTTAGTTAAAACAAGTTTTCTCGTGACGTCTGTATGTATGTATATGCGTATGTGCTGATGTGCGTATGTATGTCGCATAACTCAAGAACGGTCCTAGAAAGTTGAAATTTGCTACGTAGACTCCTAGTGGGGTCTAGTTGTGCACCTCCCCTTTTGGTTGCATTCGGGTGTTTTTAAGGGGGTCTTCCCCCCTTTTTGGGTGGAAATCATTGTTAATTTCGATGTAAACTCAAGTGGTGTTACAATTTGGTGGACACTTGGCGATATATCGTCATTCTTTTGGTCGCCAAGTTTTGTCGCCAACTTGGCGACAACGTCGGCGATTCTTTTTCTTTTTAAAATCTGATTTTAATTCGGCCACTGTTGGTGATATTTAGAGAGTAAACTATTGAATCAAATTAAAATCACCAGTAATGAGAAAATGTCATTAAATTGGAGTAAAAGGAAGTCATGTGAGGCTCTCATCAGCTCGTTTTCCATATTTTTCTCCTACCTTCAAGCTTACTTTACACTCCAATTACTTAACACTTTAATGTCTTCCAGGGCCGTGGTAGCCCGATCGGTAGAGTGTCGGATTCGGGGCCGGAGGGTCCCGGGTTCGAACCTCGATGGTCGAAGACCCACCGTCGTCATTAAAGGGGACTGGGCGACGTTAAATATGCTCGTGGTCTCCATGTCCTCCAAGTGAAACGATACCTCTGGGGGTGCTGGCACCAGGTAGCTATTAGCTCCTGGTCTAGTTCTAAATTCTCATTAACTGTTCGATCCGGTGATGGTGCTGCCATCTATCGGTATAAAAAATAATGGAGGCAAGGCACTTAGTATGCAGTCCTCGACATAAATTCTATTCTATTCTATTCAAGAGTCATAACTGACTACAACTGTATTTATGTCGAGGACTGCATACAAAGTGCCTTGCCTCCATTATTTTATATACCGATAGATGGCAGCACCATCACCGGATCGAACAGTTAATGAGAATTTAGAACTAGACCAGGAGCTAATAGCTACCTGGTGCCAGCACCCCCAGAGGTATCGTTTCACTTGGAGGACATGGAGACCACGAGCATATTTAACGTCGCCCAGTCCCCTTTAATGACGACGGTGGGTCTTCGACCAGCGGGGATCGAACCCAAGCCCCTCCGGCCCCGAGTCCAATGCCCTACCGATCAGGCTACCACGGCCCCCTCGACATAAATACAGTTGTATAGTCAGTTGTGACTCGGAATCGAAATCGAATGTCTTCTGGCGGGAAAGTGCTCACCTTGGTTGATTCTTTCGTCAATGGATCCCCGGATGCTCCCGGAGTTCCAGAGCGCTATCGCCACGAAGTTCCATCCTTCCTGCGAAGGCTGCTGGATGAAGTGGTCCAGCGCCGCGTCGGCCATCACGTTTCCCAGGTTGCATTCCCGCATCCGGCAGATGCGGCGGTCTCCCAGCAGCAAGACGTGCGTGCGACCGACCGTCTGCAAAACGCGCCGCTGGACCTCCTGCCCGTAAGGACGAAGAATTTCCAAGGTCTCTGCATCTAAGAAAATATTATTTCGACATTTCAGAGATGGTTAGGAAGATCATTCTAAAATTAATTTTGAACTTTTTGAGCAATAAGGATGCTCTTCCTCGTCCCCCAAGGTCTCAAGCAGGCTCGACATTTAGGAATTTTTCCAGGGGGTGGAAAAGGATGTACATTCATTTTAAATTTTACCAGAAAACAGCAAAAACCACGCCCACTTGTACTATGTAAAACCTTTTATTTTTCAAAGCCGGGGAAGGGGGCGGGAATTGATCCTCTCTGACCAGGGCTCGATTAAGATATCAAGGGGCCCTAGATCAAATACTTTTTTGGGGCCCCTTGTGTTCAAATTTTACAACTTTAGACATTGGCTGAATCACTTTTAGCCATAAACTAAAGTAATTTAGTCTTCTTTAGTACATTTGGAGGCCCCTAAATATCGGGGGCCCTCTGCCATGACGTTGCTGGCCTATTCAGTAATCAGGCCCTGTCTCCGACCGCCTTAAATGACCGACCTGCCCCCTCCCCCCCAAAAAAAGTCTGGGAAACGGAAAGCCATCCGCCACATGTGCGTATGTTTATTTTTTCCAAGTATATTTTCTGTTAATTTCTGCGTTATCTTAATATATAAAAATCTTCTGTGCGGACGTTTGTCACCATAAGGCTTTTAAACGGCTGGACCGATTTTGATCAAACTCTTTGTGTGTAATCAAGTTGTGGCAAGCATGATTTCGAAGCGCGTTGGACCGAATCGGAAACGTTTTTGTTCATTAATTAATTAATTAAAACATTGGATGGTTATATCTCCCAAATGATTAATATTTATTTTAACCTATTGTTGAGCGAGAACTGAAATAAATATTTAACCCGTTGCCAAAGGACAATAAGAAAACCAGCTCTGCTTTCTGTAATGAAATTTCCTCTGTGATATGTCAATTGAGAACAGATAAAACGCAGAGGGAGTGAGTGAAGCCTTCATTTCTTGAAAGGCAACGATTTTAAGTCCCGTGATATATTTTAAAGTAAAGTACTGTCCAACCACGGATTGTATGGAATTTTCAAACGTCCAGATGAGACGAATCTATCTGAATGAGGGGGAAAAGTAAAAATTTGATACGCGTATTCCGCTTATTTGAATGAGACTCTGCTTCTGCAAAAGCTGACATCGCTAAAAATAATAGATTTGTCCATTTCCGGCTGTAAAACAGATGTTTGTCTTTCCATACAATCCGTGGTCAGACAGTACTGGCAGGTTCACGCAAAACGTGTGTTCTGTTGTCGTAGTTGAGCCATGTGACAGGATCGGTGCTTTAGGTTTTCCTAACCAAATGATCAGAAAGTACCGTACCTATAGCAACATTTTTTTCTCTGATGCAATCCATATGAGTTTGGGCACCAATGTCGAGAATACTTTAAGGATTATCTAACTAATCAGTACTTTATTAAAGGAAAAGATGATGGAATTTTAAGACGAAACAAATTTTATTTTCGTCCAGATATATTACAAGAGGGTAATTCTGTATACAAAAGATCAGTGCAGTGGAAGATCTTTATCTTTAGTGGAAAGAACAAGTTAGGCAAAAAATGAAGTTTAAAAAGTTTTTGTCCAAAATATCGGACTGCTAATCGGTCGGAAATGGCTTCGCTCACTGATCGGCTGGATTACAGTAACGTGGTCACTTGGCGACTTTGGCTATAAACAATAGAGTTTACATTTTAAAGCTACTGTTAATGTAATTTATTGTATTTTTTGTCTATTTGGCGAAATATTTTGAATTTCAAATAATTGTTTTTCGTTTTTAAAGAGTTTTTAGTCATTTTAGTTGAAAAATGTGTTTATTTTACAGCGGGAGGGGGGGAGGGGAGGGATGAGTGATTATTCAGAGAACTGTTTTTACCTTTATCATTTTTCTAAACGATATCCTTTCGATTGTGTTTCCTTCTTTTTCATATGGGTGATGTTGCAGCGGGATTTCCCGTTTTTTATAGATGGGTAGTTAGATTTTTACACTTAACATCTGAGGACACTTTTTATCCTTTGAATATGGCTGAAGGAGCAAACCATCAAGTACGGGAGAAAAAGTAGTTAATAAAACAACTGCTCAGTGGCCATTAGATAAATCAAGTTGTAATAAATATACGCATTCTGAGACCAAGCATCTAAATTTCATTACAAAAAGCAGAGCTGGCTTTCTTATTGTCCTTTGGCAACGGGTTAAATATTTATTTCAATTCTCGCTCAACAATAGGTTAAAATAAATATTAATCATGTGGGAGATATAACCATCCAAGGTTTAAATTAATTAATTAAATAGCAAAAACGTTTCCGATTCGATCCATCGCACTTCGAAACCATGCTTGCCACAACTTAATTACACGCAAAAAATTTGATCAAAATCGGTCCAGCCGTTTAAAAGCCTTATGGTGACAACCGTCCGCACAAAAGATTTTTATATCTTGTTGACATAATATTAATGTGTGCAAGTAATTTTTCACTCCCATATTCGGGAATTTATGTGAAATTTTGCCGAAATTGGAATAAAAAAAGAACTATTTATCGGATTTTATCGCATTATAGCCTATGTCACTTAGTAAGCAAGCACCTTTCATATTGTGAAGGAATTTTTCAAATAGGTGCAGTGGTTCCGGAGATTACATCGAACATATAAACACACAAAAATCCGCCCTCTCTCTTCATAATATTAGTATAGATTGACCAAACTGTTGTAATATGTGTTAAAAATTTTTAGAACTAAGAATTGTTTTTATGATTTTAAAAAAAAAACAAAACACACCTTTAAATGATTTTATGCGTGACCACTTATAACCTCAAAGTGTACGGCGGTAGATCAACCTCCTTGTAATGGTGTCCTGGGAACGTTTTTAGACGGCAAATTAATTTACCACTTTCGGCAACAGCAAAAAAAAAAAAAAAAAAAAAAACCGAGATAGTGGACAGACACCACCTTAAGAAGTGCTCGGCTCTGGCTCTGTGTGGTGTCTCGGCAGTTTAGAGGCATTGGAAGGCCAGACGCCTGTTGCACAGACATCGACCTTTCCTCTTACTTTTTACTTCCTTTTACAAAAAAGGAAGTATTGTATTCGCGAAAAAATTTTCACTCTAAATTCGGCCTAAATTTCCATTTTACTCACTCCCGAATTAATGTTGATTTTTTTTTTTTTCAACCCGATCACACGCGGATAAGTGCCTAAGAACGTATAGACACACGAAATATCCATTTTGACAGTCCCCGAGTTAATTACGAGTTTTCTCGTGACGTCTGTATGTATGTATGTCGCATAACTCAAGAACGGTATGTCCTAGAAAGTTGAAATTTGGTATGTAGGCTCCTAGTGGGGTCTAGTTGTGCATCTCCCCTTTTGGTTGCATTCGGATGTTCCAAAGGGGGTCTTTTACACCTTTTTGGGGGGAAATCAATGTTTTAATTTCAATGCAAATTCCAGTGGTGTTATAATTTATGCAAACACTTTGCAATATATCGCCAAGCTTTTGGACGCCAAGTTTTGTCGCCAACTTGGTGACAAATTTGGCGATTTTTTTAAAAAAAATCTGGTTTCAATTTGGCCATTGTTGATAATATTTAGAGAGTTAACTATTGAAGCACATTAAAATTGCCAATAATGGGGAAATAACTTTAAATTGGTGTTAAAGGAAATCATGTGATGTACACATCAGCTCGTTTTCTTCTGTAATGAGGTGTTGAATGAAAGGAAATTTTCCCCTAAATCTTACCTTCAGGTACTGAAGAATCCATCAGTATTGGATTTCCACCCCAGCGAACAATTCTACCTTCGTCATCAAACTGTACTTGCAAATGACCAAGAAATTTTCCGAACGCAAAATCTTGCACGACTAGAGCGACTGATCCATTTTCTCTTTCTACGACCAAAGGATAAGGCCCTTGAGTTTCTTCATTGGATGGAGGCTCCCCTGTTAAAAATAAGGAAAAATGAGTTGTATTTTCTAAAGCCCTAGATGGTACTGTCCAACCACAGATTGCATGGAGTTTTCAAACGTCCAGATAAGACGAATCTATGTGAATAAGGGGGAAAAATAAAAATTTGATGCGCATATTCCGCTCATTTGAATGAGACTCTGCTTCTGCAAAAGCTGACATCGGTAAAAAGTAATAGATTTGTCCATTTCCGGCTGTAAAACGGATGTTTATCTTTCCATACAATCCGTGGTCAAACAGTAGCTCAAGCATCGACTCGTCAGCCATCTTGGGCATGTGTGCCCATATGCAAAATTGTAAGGGGGGGGGGCTCAGATATTTTAATCATGGTTTAGCAGGATATTTCCTCCATGGAAGCAGATTTCAGAACAGATTAGTCCCATTAAAATTTGACATTTTTAATAACTTATTCATTTAATGGCTGGAGAAGAAATGTTTTTACATTTTTGCAAAGAAAAAGTACTAAAGCAAGGGAGTTCTAATTTCTAAGAGGGGGCTCGAGCCCCCCCCCCCTGCCCCCTATATGGGCGCCCTTGATCTTGGGGCTAAATGCCATTTTCTTCCTATTCCTGCTATGATGAAGTAGCGTGTTTTGTTTCTTGATTTTGGTGTTTCTTGATTGTAGATTGACATGGAGTTAATAAAAAGTTACAATCAAGAAGCAAAACGCGCTACTTCACTATAGCAGACATGCGGGGGGTGGGGGGAGGGGAGTGGTGTTTCGCCCCAAGATGGCGGATGTGTCGCTGCTTTTAAGCTACGATCCAGGGCTTTAGTATTTTCGAAAAACATGAATGACAGTAAATTAATCCCCATGTGTAGGGGATCTAGCAACGTTTGTGATTCCAAAGATTTTGAGACGCATAGTTCAGTTTGTATGACAATTATGGCATGAATTAAGCTGTTGTCATGTTGAAAAAGACTGATATGAATTGAACTTTATTAGAGACGTACCGAGTAGCACTTTGGCCGAGTAGCCGAGTACCGAGTACTCGGCCTTTCATTACTCGGCCGAGTACCGAGTTACCGAGTACTCGGCCTTTCACTACTCGGCTGAGTTACCAAGTACTAATTACGTTTTAAGAAGGACCACCGACACACGTGATGAATTTTGAACTTATTGGAATGGTTGTATAGACCTCCTTGTATATATAATAGTTTTTAAAACTAAATTCCTGCTGAAATTTAATTACGCATTATTTAAAAAATTTTGTTTACGTCAAAAATTTTACAAAAAAATTATATTTAAAATTAAAAATACATAAATAAAAGGTATGAATCAAGTTGGAATTAAAACAAATTATACCAATTATAGTTATAGTCTGCCAAACATAAATAATTTATAAAAGCAAATAAAACAAATGTGCAGGAACACTGCAGACACGTGTTTCTGCGATATAAGGAACGTCTTTTTCAGTGCATAAAATGTGAGCTAAAGAATGTAAAGACATTTGACAAAAGAATCCGACTTTTGTCGGATGCCTTTAAAGCCACGAACTCACACTTTGTGCATTGAAAAAGGAATTCCTTGTAATGCTATAACACATGTCTGTAATGTGCTTTTAACGTTGTTTTATTTCCTTTTATTTTTTAAGCAAAGGTATTTTTATAATTCTTATAACTAATTTTTGTTTGTAGCAAAAATCCATTTTTAATATAAAAATTCCATATTTTCTATACTTACTTTTTTTGCATAATTTTTAATAAATAAGTTTTATTTACTTTGGGGACATTAAAATAGAGATTTATTCCATATAAGCATTACAAACTTCATTATTCTCAAAATTTAAATTTGACTTCTATAAATGATTGCAGAATATTATATATGCTTGCACTTTTTTATAAATTTTAATATCTGTCTTGGACAATATTCAATTTTTTGCAACTACTCGGTATTGGCCGAGTATCGGATCAAAATTTGGCCGAGTACCGAGTACTCGGCAAATGGGCCGAGTAGGCCGAGTACCGAGTAGTTACCGAGTACTCGTTACGTCTCTAAACTTTATGTGTTCAGTTCTTTGAAGTTGACTGAGAATCGTAAAATTCAGTTGAGATGCTTTGAACTCAAGATCTTAATGAGGTTTCAAATTGAGTTCATGCGAAATAGACCCACCTTTTCATGCAACACAACTGAGAAAAACCACCATTCCCTATAGCAAGATACTTTTGGTTTAGAGATGTTTTGTTTATTTAGTCATTATTGAATGTTCTCTTAAAACATTGAAAAACTTGAAAAAAGTGTTAGAATTTTTACTTCCTTCCTGGAATTTTCCCTGTCAATAGGATTTCAGCTTTAGTTTTTAGGATTTTTGCTTCAATCATGAGGTTTCTCTCATCAGTCAATGGGAATTTCTCCATCAGTTTTTGAATTTCCCCTCACTCATTGAATTTTTTTTTACAGCCAAGAGGATTTTTGCACAATCATCAAAATTCCTCTTAAGTTCTTTTCTCCCCAGTCATTAGAACTCGTCGTGTAGGACCTTCCATTTACTAGTCAGAATGTTTGATATCTCATTTTAGTTTTACAATTTTATCAATTTAACCTATTGCACATTTACTTTACGCCTATAGTGGCACGCATATGGGCAATTCTAACATATAGAAGCGAGGCTGTATGACTCTAGCTTCAAAATCAAAAGAATTGGTGGGTGTATGCCTTCAAACAACTTTACTGATCTTGTTTATGAGCGAAATAGCAGAATATTTTTCAGCAATCTGTGACGGATATTAAAAAACTATATACTTATTAAAATATTCTATATTGTAGATCAGCAATAGATAAGTCGCAACACTTTCTATGAATCAACAAAAAAGGAATACTTGAAAATAAAATGCTAAATTAAAAAATTACGAGCAAAACGAAGGCTAAAAGGATTCAAAATAAAATAGAAAACTGAGGCGCAGGTTTGTGGGAGCAAGTGCCTTTGAAAGGCCTCTAAGCCATTGAAGACTCTTGCATAGCTTTAGGCGACTTTTTTTTTTGAGCAATCACGATTGCTTATTGTTCTCACTTGACTGTTTTTGGCGTTCCTATGATTTTATTTTCCCACCAGCACCCTCCGCAGCATCACCGTCGATTGGCTCCTCACGATGCTGCACCTCTAGCGAAAACCGTCTCCAGGTTTCGTCAATATCCTACACTTACACGCATACAGGCATACATACACGCACCTACACACGTATACATATATACACCTACACACACATACATACACCTACACACACATACATGCACCTACACACATACAGACACCTACACACATACATACACCTACACACATACATACACCTACACACATACACAAACACATATTCACACACAAACACACACACACACTTACACACTCACATAAACACAACTACCCACACACTCATGCCTGCACACAGACACAAACTCACATGCCTACACACATACACATACACCCTACACACAAGCACACATACCCCCCCCCCCCCCACACACAAACACACACGCCTACATATACACACACACACACTCGTGATTGCGAAAAACATAATTTGAATTCAAGATGTCAAAATTCAAATTAATTTTTTTTTCTATTTCACTTTGATCTTTGAACTGTATTTTGCTGCTTTAAAGTTGAGAAATTCGTGCAGAAAGCGTGGGAAAAAAGATTTTCAATTCAGAAGTAGTATGCAGACCTCCTCAATAATCTGCGATGGGCATCGCAGCGTCGCGCTGTTTCTGTTACTGCAGAAACATCTATAGTAGGGGCAAACGCAACCTGGCAGCGTCGCATGCTGCGATTAGGATCTGAGCAGCCTTTATAGTGCTGTCAGGTTAGACTCGTCCAAGCAAGTCACCGTCAAATCACCATCATTGTTTACGATATGAGCGACGAATGTCGAAACGATAATGTTTCTTAATGCTGAACTTTAGCTCATGTTTTTATGTTATTGATTTTAAGTATTCGTCTTTTCCCATTCGTGTTATTGAAGGAGATTGTGAGATGGTCAGCCACGCAAAAATTTGCGCCTCTTTAAGAAGTTGCTTAGGCGGTTCATTCATTTCATTAAGCTCTTTGATTAAAATCTACGACTTTTTTTGACATTTCAAACTAGAAAATATTTTGAAGCTGTTGTCCCTAAGTAGAAGGATAATTTAATGTATAAGTACATTATTAAGTTTCATTTACTTTGATGCTTGCATTTTATTTTTAATGTAAGTATCCGAGTACATACGGAGTTCGTGTTTGATAAACCTGTAGGCTCGAAAGACCTGTGTGATTCTGATTGTTGTCGTTGAGCAGGTATCACGGGTACAAGATACTGGGGAAATTTTACCTCCCCTACAGTCTCATGTGGAGATTGCAATAACTGGTGGATCCATCTCACGATGACTAAGCCGGCTTTATTAGGGGCAGGGCCGCCAAGACCAGAGCGGGCCTCTTGTCAGTTTGGTCACCGAGCCCCCTCCCCCTATAAAACTCATAAGATTTATACTGCTCTGGTTCTGAGCTGGGCCCTCCAAAGGGCTAGGACCCTTGTTTCCCATTAAGCTTACATGGCGTCTCATCGCCCTAATTAGGGGCAATGCTGTAGTTGGAAAAATGTTTAAGGAACTACCCAAAAAAAAAAAAAAAAAAAAAAAAAAAAAAAAAAAAAAAAAAATTGGTTTGAAACCAATTTACATTGCATTTGCATTATTTTTTCAGTAAAAACCAAATATTTCGGGTACGGCGTTCCCCTCCCCCCTCCCCCGACTGCAGCACTGATTAGTGGTAATGATGGTTGCCTAATACTAGGCGTCGCTTTACAAATGACCATCACTTCTTTGTTGTTGGCAAGAGTAGATGCCGAAAGGCGAGCTCTTCTAAGTTGTAAAACTTTAAAGAAAAAAAAAAAACTTTCGAATTTTCAAAATTAATTTGAATTTTGAAATTTTGAATTCAAATTATGTTTTTCACAATCACGAGTTGCGACAGGACCCTACTCATTGGTTACTACCCCATTCGCTAGTTTCTAGAAACGGTTACGTGTGTATAGTTGTGTGTGTGCGTAGAATTGTGTGTATGCAAGCTGGCGTGTGTGCATGTGTGTAAAGGCACGTGTGTGCGTGTGTGTGTGTATGAGCATGCGTGTGTTAGGACATGGACGCCACCAACCAGGAGCAGCGGCTACCGGGGGGAGTCGCGCCTGCAGAGGACGATGGGGTTGAAAAAGGAACCGGACATCATGGACGGTCAAATGAAAACAATTAGCAGTCGTGATTGCTCAAAACTGGGCGACGTTAAATATGCTCGTGGTCTCAATGTCCTCTAAGTGAAACGATACCTCTGGGGGTGCTAGTACTAGGTAGCTATTAGCTCCTGGACTTGTTCTAAATTCTCATTAACTGTTCGATCCGGTGATGGTGCTGCCATCTATCGGTATATAAAATAATGGAGGCAAGGCACTTAGTATGCAGTCCTCGACATAAATACAGTTGTAGTCAGTAGTGACTCTGAATAGGAATAGGAATAGGATTGCTCAAAACAAAAAAGGATTTTATTTTTAAAAAATAACGTGGCAGTTTAATTTCCATGCAAGGAAAAACATTTTGTTTGATACATTTTTGAAGTTTACCTGAGTATAGGAAAGTATTGGTGTGCCCACCAACAACAATGTCCACTTCTGGAACCCTTCTTGCGATGTCCTGATCGACGGTAAATCCAGCATGTCCCACAGCAATGATCTTGTTCAAGCCTTCTTCCTCGACCAACCTTCGAGCTTCTCTCTGTATGCATTCTACCTCATCTTCGAACTCCAAAGCACCTAAAAATATAAGTGAGCGAAATGAATTTTAACCAACTGCCTTTTTGGAAAGGCTGAGCATAGTTTAAATCAGAGGTTGAAATAGGGTCAGTAGCGAAGGCAGAAATCGCATTTTATTCTACGAGTAGATGGGGTTTTTGGTCATAACCGCCCTTATGTGTATGTAAACTATCGTATTATGATTGGAAATACGTGCTAAAAACCAAGGGATTCTGGGGGGGGGGGGTGACCCTCCAAAATCTCTCCTGACTGCACCACTCGGTAGATGGAAATAAATTGCACACCTACAATTGTAGTGGGTTTTAAAATTGAACTATCGGTGACTGACGACTGACGATTAAGCAACATAGAGAGAACATTCTGAGAGAGTTTTATGTGTTCTTTATTTTGCGATTTCTGCTCGCAACTAAAATACTTCCATTCACATTCACCCCGTACGCTGCACCTATGCACCTGGGGTAAATGGAAGCAACTAATCCTGCTATTTTTTTTTTTAGAAGGCTAGAGTATTTTACATGAATTAAGCATGTAATTTGTTTTTTTTTTTTTTTTGTGTTTTTTTTTTTTGTTTTTTTGGAAAGATTTATCTTTTTAAATGATCTTAGATTAGGTGACTGATTTGAGCTAGGATTTTAAGTTACACATTCGTTTGGAAACTTTTGAAGAACAAAAGTCGGTCAAAATTACGGGCTGACACGAACCTTACCTGAAAAATCGTCATGCCGCCAATGTGAATCTTTTCATATTGCATTTGATATTATTTTGCAAGAGAAAATTAAAACAAAAAAAAGTTTTTTTTCTGCACTTCAACTAGATGTTTTAAAACTATTCGGACTTCACTTCTAATTACTTGCCGACCCCTGCTCTAGAGTCTAGAACTTTTTATAATTTTAAACTAAATGTACATGTAACGGTTTTCTACCTAACTCGCCGAAAAGGGGGAAAACTATCGGACTGTAGCGTTTCGGACCTCTATGACTCATAGCTCCATGCTGCCAACCGTACCAGCGAGCGGGACCGCCGCGAATTTTAGAGAGAAGGGGGGAAACCATTCATTCTAAGATTCGCGGCGGTCCCGGTACCAGGTGCAAAGTTGGAAGGATCAGAAAAAGTGATTCTCAACCTGTGATCCACGAGCAATTTTTGGTGTGGTCCGCAAACAACTAGTGAAAATTAATCTACATCATTTTTATAGCTGTAATTAAATTTATTAAAGAACATTTTTCGATTCATCTCATTTCACCTAATGTTGTGAAAATACTATTTCTATCGGATTTGGTCCACTTAGGATACGGAAGGGTACCGAGTGGTCCTCACCAGAGACACACACGAATAGTGTAATAATGAAAAAGTATAAATTGGTAAAAATTGAAAGAGGGGGCATATTTTTGACGAAAAAAATTATTTGTTTTCGTCCTCCCAAAAGCCGAAATTTTAAGTAAAAGCGCCAAATTTAAAGACTTGGCGAGACATTGATCGCACGACTTCACCGCCTGCATTCATCTACAAATCGTGTGAAAGATTTTTTCCGTTATTCACCAAAGCTCACTAAATTTGGTCACTTTTCAAAAATGTCTGTTGTCTTTGACGCCGTATATTTCGATAACGGGGACACGAGGGCAAATAATTTATGCATAAAGAAACATGCTTTACAATGCCTTTTCGATTGCTACTTACTTAAATTTTGTTCGTTATCACACTATCGTGTGGTTTCCTAGTCAGTAGTGGAAAGGTTGGAAACCTCTGGTTCAGATGAGGTATTGGTCAACTGTTGGTTGTAATGTAAACGGTGCTTTTGAAAATCTCTACTCAGAGTTAAAGCTAAGTCATAGCATTTCCTTTGTAAACACGCCCCTAAAGTCAACATTAAGTTCACCAAGTCTTTAATATCGTGTTCCACTTCCGATTTATTTACATGAAATAATTAAAAAATATATTTTATTACCGGTGGAAGACAAAAATTTTGTCTCTGTCGTAAGGTATCCGATGACCCCTATCTTCTCCCCTCCCACGTCCAGAACGACGGAGGGCTTGACATATTCGGCAAATTCTGGAACGAGTGTAGAATTTATGTTGCACACGACCACTTGCGTTTCGTTGAGCCGCTTCAACAGAGGGAAAAGACCGTCCAGTCCGTCATCGAATTCGTGGTTTCCGAGAGACTGTTCTGGGGAAAGAACTTGTTAAAGATCAGGCTGCAGAGCTTAAAGTTTTAACTACTACTACGACTATGAATACAGAGAGAGAGAGAGAGTCATTTAGGGCAACTTTGAACCATAAGGGTTAACTTTGCATCACGTCATATTATTTAGGATATTTTACTTCAAAGGAAACTGTAAAAGACCTGATGACGAACTCTGATAGCAAAAATTATAATATCAGTTTTCTATTATGTATTTACTAGGAGTACCCGCACGGCTCTGCTCGTGCTATAAAACTAAATAAAAAAAACTCTTAGAGCAAGTGTAAATTTCTCTTTCCACTCCGAAATGAAAAGAAAGATCCTGTTTCGTTAGTTAAAATGTGCACATATAATTTTGTCTGAGCTTCAAACATAGTCCATAAAATAATTTTAAGTAAAATCCTGATATAAAGATTACACCTGTCCGTCAAAATTCTCTCGAAAGAATTTTTCTTCATTAATTTATTGGAATGATTTTGTAAACTATATCACTCATTACGCCCCATTCATTATGCGTTGGGGGCCTTCGTGGCTTTGTGGTAGAAACTTCGCTTCCAACGCCAGTAAACGTGGGTCCGATAACCTCGGATGCTCTGAGTGCTGTATTTAATTTCTTTACGCTGAAAATCTTTCTCATGTCGTCTATGTGTGAAAAAATAAAAAAGTCCAAATCTCGAAGCAATGGCCCTCAATCCTTCCATGGTTATTACCCATGGACACGTAAACAACAACAGTAGTGTCATATAAGTTAAAGGCAACAATTTTTAACTTAATTAAAAATATCGTCTTTCTTATAGCAACATAGGCGGATTTAGAACTGAGTTCCTGGGGGGGCAGGATTTTTTTAGCAACATTTTTATTGCTCCCCACTACCTTGTTTTTGTCTGTTTCCTGTGCTGCATAAGTGCATGCTTTATTTTTTTGTGTGTCGTTTTCATCAATGTGTGTTTTCATGCTGTCCTTTTTGAATTGATCTTAAGAGAGGGAGCTGTTATCAAGAGAGTGACGCATTTCTCCCTTTTAAGTGGGAAATAGAATATCCCCAATTTTAGGGGGCCGGGGGTTTCTCCCCTGGAGGAAATTTCGCAAAATGAATATAAAATTCTGCATTTTGAAGCCTTATAAAGGTTAATTGGATAGACATAGAAATTGATAACTAGATTATACAGTTGTACAGTATATTGTTCAAACTTTGTAAGAAACAACCATTTTAAGTTTGAAAGAAAAAATAAACTATTGATTTCTCATTACAACAACCTTTTTTTAATCATTAGCAGTGCAGAAAACGAAAAGGTAGTGTATCATTTTTTTTTTCCTGGCTAAACAGATTAACAATATGCAGTAGAAGAAATTGGAGCCCACTTTGCTTAGGATTTTCAAAGACTTATCTAATTATTTTCAAGGACTCTAGAATAAATAAAATTATTTAACGCACTTCATTTGTACTTTCCAGTCTCTGATATTTTAGTACTTGATCGTAAATTTTTACAGGCCTGTTCTAACTTTGAGAAATAGCTATTTTAAATTTAAAAGAAAAAAGAAACCACAGATTTCTCATGACATTAACTTTTCTTCAGTTGCAAGTGGGGCAGAAAACGAAAAGAAATAGAAGTAGTGTGTATTTGTTTCCGTGCTAAACAGATAGGCAATATGCAGAAGAAGTAAGACAAAAGAATTTCCAAAATACTGCATTCGGAATTGAATAAATAACAAGATATGAAACATATGAGTCACAAAAATTTATTTCAAATAATATGTTACAAACGGGAGAACCATGATTTTTACATTTTTAATACAGGATGTGGCAAGGAGCTGAATTTGACATATTTTGGCATTCCTCCCCCTCTAATATTTGTTAGAAATTTTAAAATTTAAGGTTTGTAGCTACACGTTTCCAAATATTCAAGGTTTTCAAGCACTTAAAAATAAAAATAGTTTTTTAAAGCAATTACCATTTTTTAAGGAACGAATCATGAATTTTTTTTGGGAGTTAGGGACCCACTTCAAAGCAGGGGCTCTAAGTAATAGCTTGTTTATCTTATAGGCGAATTCGGCCCTGTTTGTAATTCACTCTTACCTGCAAATTTTTGCTTGATTTTTTGTAATTTTTACGAAAATTCGTCAGTTTTTACGGTTAAAGGATTTTTACGATTTTACAATCTTTGTTAGAGTTTTATAGACTTTTATAAAATTTTAGCAAATTTTTCCAAAACTTTTGAGGACTCAATTATTTAGATTTCAATAATTACAAGGACTGACTCACTTAGACTTAGATGATTATGACTTACCTTACTTTTTAAACAGTATTTATAAAGTAAGTAAAATTGTACTCTCCCTCTAAGTAAAAATATTCATTTAATCAGAACACTCAGATAACTGAAATTTATTCAGTTTTCGGTAGTATTTATTTTCTCTCTCTCTCTCTCCCTTAAAAAAGAGAGAGAGAGAGAAAGAAGGAAAAAAAAACTATGTTTTTTAGAATTTCTCAAGAGATCAATTAATCTACTAACCAGGAAACATCACGATCAAGGAAATTCAAAAAAATTCCAAATTGGTGGCATTCGAAAGAGCATTGGAAAACATGTTTATGGCACTGAAACTACGTGCCCTCGTGACCACGTTATCGAAATATGATGTCTTAAAAATTGCCGAAATTTTTAGTAAAGTCGCCAAATTTAGCGAGTTTTGTTCAGAAATGGAAGGTACGGCGCGAATTCAACATCTGCATCTGACAAGACATTTCACTTCCATATTTGGTCACCACCAAAGCGTGTGAGAAATATCGCATTAATTCTTTACTCGGGGTGACTACCATGGCGCGGGGTGTCGTGGCACAGACTGCGGCATTGAAATTTTTAGGGGCTTGTGTTCCGGGATATTAACGTGCAACTGCATAGGGGAAAACGCCACAGCCCGAAATATTTGTTTTATTTTATTGTAAAAACAATGGAATTTTTTGTTATTCTTAAGACTGTCTGTTAAAAAACTGATGGTTAAAACTTTTATGCTTCTGTGGGTGAAATATTTCCACTGAAAGAGTTTATTCGATGATGAAACTGTTTTGAAAAAAATATGATAACCGTAGAGAAACGGTAAACACACTTTAAAGTCTTTTTTTTTTTTTTTGAAAAGTCGTAAATCTGAACTCTTCAACAGTATCTAAATACGAAGAAAACGACATTTTTAAAGATTTCAAACCATGTTCTCAAATTAAAAAAAAAACGGTTTCTGTCAGTTATTTCCAGTGTGTTTTTCGTTATGTGTATCGTTTTCAAGTTATGTGTAAGCCCTCTAACAAGTCAAATAAAAAAAAAACTATTAATTTTTATTTTGCTCGAATTTGAATTCCCTTTTAACGTGAAACATAATTGGTAAAAGTGACTTCAGTATTTTTAAAAATGACTAAATAACATGCAATATGATGTGCATTTACGTTATAGCGACTTTTAGTTGCAGTGACAGACTTTTTCGAACTACAGGGGTTGTTGTAATGAACGTCGACTATAAAATTTATGATAAGAATCTGTTATGAAGTAATTTCCAACATCGTTAGTTTTGCTGTGCAAATTTTTGACATTTAATATCCGTTGTTTTCTTTTTTTTAATAATTATTATTTTTTCGATTTTAAATTAAAAATTAAACATTTTCGCTAGCAGTGGTCAGCCAATAAAACTTCATGAATGATAATAACTTTTGAAAAAATAAATAAGAGCTGGGATACTACAATCCATGATCATGTTCTTTCAACATCAAAAACTACCCATTTTATTTTCAATATATAAGCTTTAATAAGCATGTTTTTTTTTACTTATTCATATTAATTCTCGTACATAATTATTAATTACTTACAACACATTTCATAACAAGAGTACAAACTTAAATTAGTTAAGTAAAACACACTTGAAATGCACTTAAATTCTGAAATGCATTATTATTACGATTACAAAGTGAAATCCTACGTTCAATTTCGTTATAAAGTTGTAGCTCCTCTGGATAAAGCTCTCTAGTTTCCATTTCACAGGCTTCATAGTTATTTTTTAATTTTACCCACACAAGTAAAGGGTTAATTCGAAACATCGTTTACGCGCTTTGCAGATGACCAGAAATGGAAATGAGAGTCTTGCTAGACGCAGGCGATGAAATCACGTGGTATTTTCCATTTCTTGCCAAGTCTTTAAATTTGGCGAATTTTCGTAAGATTTCGACAGACTTTGACCCCCCATATCTCAAAAACAAAAGGACGAGGGCACACAATATTTGGGTCAAATTTTTTTCTAAAGATACTCTTTCGAATGCGACCATTTTTAACTTTTTTCATGATTACTGAACTCGTGATGTTTCCTGGTAAGAACATAAATATTATGCACAAATATACTTGAAATGTGGGCACAAATCATAACGAGTAGATCGTTCTGTTAGCAAGAATGGGGGGGGGGGGAGTTTTTTTCCCTTTGCTTTAGGTTCTAATATGTTAAAATAATCGTCAATTATAAGTGTTGCAGCTTAATGTATAGCTCGTTTGGCCTATATTTTCATTCATATACTTGCCCAAATGGTTTTCAGTCCAAAATAGTGAATTTAGACACATTTTCAGCACCCCAGTGATCAGCTGTACTATTTGTATTTAATGTTCAATTCCCCCCTTTTCTTTTCTCCCATCAGAAAAGGACATTCGCTTTTCTCTTCATTTTCATTGAACTATTCAAAAAAGAAAAGTCATGATTTTTTTGTTTTAAGATTTTGGAAGATTTGTTGTTACTATATAAAGTCCTCCCAAAACTGGGGGGCATTGCCTCCTTCCCCCTATAAATCCACCCATGTCCTTCTAAACTATTTAAAAAAGAAAATAATAATAATAATTTTTTTTTAATTTTTGGAAGATGTGTTGTTACTACATAAAGTCCTCCCAAAACTGGGGGGCATTGCCCCCCTCTGCCCCCCATAAATCCGCCCATGTATAGAAATGAATGGACTCTAAAAGCCACTCCACCGCAGTTATTCCGTCAAAACGCATAAACTTGACTTTTGTCAATCTAGTGCATGAAAAATTATTTAAATTAACAGTTTTTTATTGTTACTTCTCTATCACGAAAGTATTCGTCATTTAAAAGATTGAATTAATACACAATGTCACAAAAATATCCAACAAGTCCAAAAACTTGGTTCAGAAAAGTGTCATTTCATCACGGAGCAGAAAATAGCACAAACATTGAGGAAAAAGGAGTAGATTTTTTTTCTCTGTCTCGTTTTTCATATTTTAACAATGAAGTGCACAGAAAAAAAAAGACAGCTGAAATAAAAATAATTTCACCGTACGCTATGGATCGGTGTAAAATAAAATCCCAACAAAACATAAATGTGAAAAGGAGCCAAGTTCAATCAAAATGAGGCCTTGGGTAGACGGTATCACCGATAAAATAATTCAGATCTAAACGGGTACCAAGTTCCATAGCTGTTCCTCAGAAGTTGGATTGTCCCATGTTTTCCAATTCATTCAGAAAACAATTTTTTTATTTTCTTTGATTCCGAATTTTAAACTTGCGGCAAGTTTTGGTCGTCAAAAAACAATTTCCAAAACATGTGCCCACTCCAATTATACAGTAACTTGGCAAGTTTAAATCCGGGATGAAAGAAAGTAAAAAAAAATGTTTTGAAAATGAATTGAAGAACACGGGACAATCCAATTTCCATGAGGAACTGCTATGGAACTTGTTATCCGTTGAGATCTGAATCTTGTCAGTTACACCGTCTACTCAGAATCTCATTTCGATCGAACTTGGCTACTTTTCACACTGATATTTTGTTTGGATATCATTAAATTTTGAAAGCTAAATCATAGTAATGTTCTTCTCTACAATTAAATGTAAAAGCGAGTACAAATACAACTTCCATCCCGTCCTGCTTTTTCGATGCACTGGTTTCTTTTCATTAGTAATTTCGAAAATATTTCGATAACTGGGGATTTAGCGCTATCGTCAATTATGGGCTATAATCGTTTACTTCTGTCACTATCAGCAAGGTCATGGCCGAAATACATTAGCTCTTGGTCTTTGGCGTCCACAAATTTGGCGATAATTGGGAAAATTGCTAAGTCTCTTAGTTTTCAAACTCTTACCACAATTTCTACATTGTCCGGAGGAATTATCACAACGTAGATCGTAAAATATGCAGAATTCGCGAAAACATTTCCCCACTGCTTAATAATTCCGTGGCGTTAAGTTTGTGGACCTTTAAGAAATTAAAATGAAGCGAAGCTAAAAGACGTAACCATAGCTATGCAAAACAAAACATCAGCAATTTTAATGGAGATTAGATTTATTCGAAATTTATTTTTAACGGCTTGTAACTTTTTTTCCTTTGGAGATAGAAGGTTATTTTTTCGACCAAAGGTCGAGATATTTCTGGAGTAAAAAATGTCGCATTTTCCAACGGTGTCAAAAAGAAAACTGTGGGACAATTCCTTCACTTTTTATTGATAAATTTAATGTAGAAATTTTTGACAAAATTTCAGATAAGCCTAAAAATGTTCGAGCTAAAAACGCAAATTACTCCAGTCGTAATGAAGTTAGAGCATTGAAACAAATTGCTTAGAACGCGAAAAATTCTACTCTTTTCAACGATATAAAATATTAATATGTGCAAGTAATTTTTCACCCCTTTTAATAGCCAATAATAGGCAATTTACGTGAAATTTGGGCCTAAATTGAAATAAAAAAAGAACTATTTATCGGATTTTTTCGAACTATAGCCTATGTTACTCAGTAAGAAAGCACCTTTCATATAGTGAAAGAATTTTTCAAATAGGTGCAGGGGTTCCGGAGATTACCTCGAACGTATAAACACACAAAAATCCGCTCTCTCTTTATAATATTAGTAAAGATTTTGCGAAATAAGTTGGCAACATTGCACACAGTTCATTGTATCATCCAATAGAGTCAGGCGGGGAAAAGTGGGTCTAAAATCAAGCGGTTTGTTTTTTAGAGAAAGCCCTAAAATCAGACTTAAATTTATTCTATTGAAATTTGTGATGCATTTTATATATTGGGTTTATATGGATTAAGCAGGAAGCGCCCCTTTTAGTCTGTACTAATTATTGTAGCTTGCGCCTGTTAATAATGATTTTAGAAAGAAACATAAAATTACATTCCGTATGGAACGAACATGAACAACTATTTTTCTATCATTTAGTTTGTCGCCAGTTTTTAAAATGAAAACAAAAATACTTGCTATAATCTCAACGCATATAAAAGAATCAACTAAATATCTGAATTTAAAAATGAGGAAATATGTGTATTTCAATAAAGACCCATTTAACCCCCATGAGCCCACTTTCCCCCACTTGACTTTAACTCTGAAGTTACGGTAGGAAGCTACGATTGAATGCCTACTTGAAACTTTTGAAATCCTTCGTCCTACATTGAACTATTCTATGCAGTAAGAAATAAAGAAATATCTTAGTGTAGAAAGATAAATATCGTTAAATCGCACAAATTTGCAGATAATTGTAATACACGTGTTTCGGGGTTTACAAGGTTCAGTTCGATGCAAGCAAATTTGTGCGATTTAACGTTGTAGTATTTTCTTTTACCATTCTATGCAGCATCATAAATCATGGAAATCTCGTGATGATATGAAATAAAAATGGGGAAGTGTTTAAAATTTTAGAAAGTTTATTTTTCTGTTTCAAAGTTACACTACTTTCTTAAAACAAGTATATTTATTTTATATGACATCTCACATAATTATGGATAACTATTAAAAAATTTAGGAGTTTTCTTGAGTTTTATGCTAAAAAATGCAATAAGACTATTGAAATATGAGGGGGCAGTTAAAAGTAGGGGCTGTTCACAAATGTCATGCTTTGAGGGGGAAGGGAGAATCCTAAAATTTTAAGTTTGTGACAGGGGGGAAAAGAGGGGAAAAAAATAAGTGTGTTATCACGCTTTTTTAAATAAAAATATGTTTAGCTCATAAAAAGTAGCGTGACATGTGACAAAGGAGTGGGTGGAGTATGGAGAAGTGTGACATCACGCCTTTTTAAAATTAGAAAATGTTTATGAAAAGTAGCGTGACATGTGACAAAGGGAAGGGGAGGGGTGTGGAAAAGTGTGACGTCACACTTTTTAAGTATAAGAATATGTTTATGAAAAGTAGCGTGACATGTGACAAAGGGATGGGAGGGGGATGGAGAAGTGTGACGTTAAGCCTTTTTAAAATAAAAGAATTTTTATGAAAAGTAGCGTGACATGTGACAAAGAGTGGGAAGGGTATGGAAAAATGTGACACTTTGTGACAAAAAAGGGGAGGGGGCAGGTCAAAAAAAAATGGTGAAAAAAGTGTGACATCGTTTATGGACAGACCCATTGAGAAATTGCGGACCAAAGTTTCCCCGAATGACTGTAATAACGATGATAATAACAAATAAACATAAATGTATGTAAAAAAATACTGACCATAACGTCGATTTGTAACTTATAGACAAGATCTGCTACGACCTGCCATTTATGTAGAGTGTACCAGACAGTGCCTTGATAAAAATCCCCTCCATTTAAGAAGATTACATTCTCTTCGCTTGCTCTAATCTCCTTCATCTGGAAAGAAGGACCACGTCAAGTTTAATATTGAAATGACATTGTTTAAGAATTAACTGTTTGAAATCGTGTCTGAAAAATTGAAGTTTTTAGTTTTCGAAATCAAGGATTACAGCTAGGTTTTAAAATTTATTTAATGGGGTTGTTTTCAAAATTTTAAAAATATTTTTTTCTGAAAGAGCATGCTTAAAAACATAGGATAAGTGACCATTTTTTAAATAATTTGTTTAAGTTTAATATTTTTAAAAATTACTTAAATCGGTGAGCTTTTATTGTTTACATTTCTTGGCGATGACATCACAAATGATGAAATGCCATTCTGTGTTGCCATTCACAGAGCAAAATATTAGGACTCGACCGATGCATCGGCCTGGCCGATGCATCGGTGCCGATGGTTCAACAATTTAGCCATCGGCATCGGCATCGGCGGCCGATGCTAACTTGCAGGAAACATCGGCCCATCGGCCTTAAAATCATCGAAAAGCCGATGGAATTGGCCGATGTTTTTGAAAAAAAAAAAGACCTTTGTTTTACTTTTTAATACAAAGTAAAGGGAGTTTTTGTTTTCAAACAAAATTGTTTACTTAAATTTCAGTATGAATTTATATTTTAGTCACCCCTGAAAGAGTTTTTAATACTGCAATCAAGTACCAAACACGTTAATTATTGCGTTGTTTCTTGCGGCTGGATGTACGTATGTATCTCTCATAAGTCATAACTAAGAAATGGTAAACTGTAGATGGCTAAATTTTCGCCTGTGGGAAGTGCGCACGTTCCAATTGTGACCTTCCCTTTTTGTTTTCGATCGGATGCTCTAAAAAGCCTATTAACTGATTTTTTGTGGCTCTTAATTACTTATTTCAATGCAAAACTAATATAGTGTCTCAGACTGACGATCATTTAGTGATATATTACAGAATTGGAGACTATGGAAACAAATATGAGATGGCGAAACCGGTTTTGTTTCATTTTGTTCGATTCCTGTTGAACCGACGGTAATTTTTAATTTTTCGATGTTTGTAATATGAATCACAATAATGCAGTCTTTTCTGTATCGCTTCGGCGGAGCTACAAGTTTGAGGCCCGTCGAAATACATTTTGGGGCCGTATTTCTCTATCACAGAAGTTGTAAAACATTTATCAAAAGCATTTTTGTAACTCCTACGGTGCCCCTATGGTTATGGGGCCTGTCGCGCAATGGCAACATTTGCTACATTTTAAATCCGCCACTGCACGTCAAAACAAACTCGGGTGCAAGTTTTAAAAGGGTTTTTCTGCTCAATGTTTATTATTATTTTGAACTCTATTTTTTACGACTATTTTTTGTATTTCCGAGAACATCTGCGTGGTCCTCCTCCCACTCCCTCCATTTCTGAAATTAAACTAAAGTTGTACTTCTGAGTTGTTTAAAACTAACACCATTTATAAAATTAGAGATTTTTTTTTTCAAGTTTTATCTATTGTTTAGGAAAAATTTAGAGCATTAATTAGAAATTGATTAAAGACGTTTTGAATGGTGACATAATTCGGAAAACAAAGGGATTTTGATTTTTTTTTTTCAGAAGTGCTGAAGTAGATTCAGAAACTCTTCCGAGGGGTTGGTGGTAGCGGTTCTGTACTAAAAAAATTAAGCCGAAATTGGGGCCTAAGTTTAACATTGTGAGTTACACCAAAATCAGAGGGTGATCCCCCTAATCCGCCCTCGTAGTTTCAAGCATTTCTTAAATACTTAGCGATTATTTATTTTGGTCAAGAAATGTCATTTTGCGTATTTTTTTTTCTTGTTTCACCTATATTTTGTAATGCGCTACCTTTTTTTGCATCATTAATAGCGATCGATTTTTTTTTCTGTTGTAACTATTTTTATGTATTTATATAAAATCAATGTATAAGTTATTTTCGTTTTCATCATATGTTTAATAATATGTTATAGAAAAGTTTCAAGGATTTTCTACTATGCAATTTTTTAAAAATTTCAGAAAATTATTGTTAAATTGAAAAATTTAATTTGAACGTGTTTGCAGTGCTTCATAAAAGATTAATCAATCAAATTGTTCAATATTACGTGTGCAAACATCAAATCAAGTAGTATATATATGTATTCAGTTATTAACTTGGTGTAAATATTGAGTTTGTTTATTGTAGCTGCGTTTTAAGAACCTCGCTCATTTCATGGCTATTTCTTTTTTCCGCAAAATTTATGTCACTGTTATACATTTTATGAAAAATGCCAACTTTTCTATTCATAAATTTTAAAGAAGTATAAAAATATTTCTATTATAATTTAATATTGTAATTTATCTGTTACCTTTTTTGTTTAACTTGATGACTAAAAAATGTCTACGTGCAATCTTTTCACTTTAATAGCGTAATTTGTTGACGGTTTCAAAGTTTTTTTTTTTTTTTTTTTGAATGATTAAACATAATTTAATGCTTTTTAACTATGTTTAGTTTACCTAAATCCAAACATTATTACAATATTACTGAAATCTTAGTTATATGTTCAATTTTAAAAAAAAATCAATTGGTTATTAAACAGTCTCTTTGTTTTTCCTCCATTTTTTTTTTTTTTTTTTTGGCTGTTGTTCTTTGTCTTCAGTCAAAAAAGGAGAAGCATAACTACACCCTATACAGATTGTACGTAGTACGATCCAAAAGTTCGAGGGACAAGCTGTATAAAACCTTACCCAGAATAGTTCACATGACTGAAGCACATCCCACCTACAAAAGTTCATCTTTTGGGACTATGTACTTCTGCCAGTGTTCATATAACTTTTGGAGAAACTCCTGGAAGCCATTTTTCGCTACCTTCTGTGATGCAGCTTTATCTTCTCCTGACAGAAGAAAGCGGCGTCCATGCATTTTTTTTTTTTTTTGCTGGGAACAGGTAAAAGTCACACGGAGCTAAGTCCGACGAAACGTGATGTTATTGGTTTGTCATATCAGAGTATTGACCAATCGAACCGTGCATCCTCAACATGAAAGTCGCCTTCTTCCTCACGCTGAAGTCAAAGCAGCAGCAAAAGAGGCCTTACAGGAGTTTGCGATAAATGTCTTCCAAGAGTCCGTCTAAAAGCTATAGGAACGGTGGCAGAAGTGCATAGTCGTTTAAGGTGACTATTTTGTAGATAGTTTCACGGTAAATTTTTATACAACTTGTCCTCGAACTTTTAGATCATACTACCTACGTATGAGTTTCAACTTACTATTTCATAACGTTTTTGAGTGACGTAAGTTTACGCGCATGAAAATATCACAAGAGAATTTGCGATAATTAACTAAGGAGGTTTTCAAAATTGATATTTCGGTCATCTATATGTTCTTAGGTACATATGCAGCATGTACATACGCGCCGAAAAAACTTGTGAAGTTTAAATTGGACGATCGTAAAATAAAAATTTAGGTCGAAATCTTATTTTTTTTTGGGGGGGGGGTTACAATTCCTTATTCGTAGAAAGGAAGTAAAGTAAAATGAATCAATGATCATTTAAATCCCTGACAATCTTATCAATTTATTTCTGTTAGATTTTTTTTTGCCATCGGCCAACAGCATCGGCCATCGGCCATCGGCAATCGGCCATTTGGAGGAAAACAATCGGCCATCGGCCATCTTTGAACAATCGGCCAACAATCGGCATCGGCCCATCGGCCAAAAAATGCCATCGGTCGAGCCCTACAAAATATTTAATTCGCATCCTCACTCACGTGTATTGGCAACGATAGGGTTGATAGCAAGCGTAGAGTGCAATTTTAATTCGCTTCTTGGTTATCATAACGTGGAAACGTAGTAGAAAGATGCACCAAAGTGCATCATTTGTGACATCATAAAGACCACGCCTTGTTTGAAAAATCGGACATTTTAAAAAATTAATTTAAAAAAAACTGTTGGGAAAATGAAAGTATTTTCTGGGCCCATGTTTTTTTTTTTTTTTTTTTTTTTTGAGCAATCACGATTGCTTATTGTTCTCATTTGACTGTTTTGAATTCCTCTCTATCATTTTATTTTCCCCCCACCTCCACCTGCCAGCACCACCGACGCGTCGGCCGGCCTCACGATGCTGCTCCTCTTGCGAAAATAGCCTCCAGATTGCGACCATATCCTTCACACACACTCATGCCTGCGCACAGACACAAACACACACTCCTACACACACTCATGCTTGCGCACAGACACAAACACACACTCCTACACACACTCATGCCTGCGCACAGACACAAACACACACTCCTACACACACTCATGCCTGCGCACAGACACAAACACACACTCCTACACACACTCATGCCTGCGCACAGACACAAACACACACTCCTACACACACTCATGCCTGAGCACAGACACACATACATATACACATACTCATGCCTGCACGCAGACACAAACACATATGCTTACATACACACACACACACACACGAACGCCTACACACACACGCGCGTATACACACAGCACTACATAGACAACATGCACACACATGCATACACAAACACACACACACGCACCCACACACATGCGCCTACACAAACACACACGTGCATTCATACACACACACGCTCAAGATTGCGAAAAACATAATTTGAATTCAAGATGAAAAAAATTCAAATTAATATTTTTTTTTGCTCATTCTATCCATTTCAATGACTAAAAGTAGTACTTTTGACTGAAGGAAAACACCCCAATTATTTATTTGTTTCATATTATTTTTGAAACTTTTTTTTTTTTTTTCAAATTTCAATTTTTTATGCTGTTTAGTCGATTCCTCCGTGTTTCTAAAAATTGAAGTTTTGCATAAATTTTAGTCTATCTTTTCCTGTTTTTACTTCCTTTTACAAAAAAAGGAAGTATTGTATTCTCAAAAACATTTTTACTCAAAAATCGGCCTTAATTTCCATTTTGCTCATCCCCGAATGAATGTTGAGTTTTTTTTTTTTTCCACCGGACCACACGTGGATATCAGTGGTCCGGTATCCTCGTGGACCTAGGAACGTAGAGACACCTTAAATATCCATTTTGACGATTCCCGAGTTAATTACAACGAGTTTTCTCGTGACGTCCGTATGTACGTATGTGCGTATGTGCGTAACGTATCTCGCATAACTCAAAAACGGTACGTCCTAGAAAGTTGAAATTTGGTATGTAGATTCCTAGTGAGATCTAGTTGTACACCTTCTCTTTTGGTTGCATTCGGGTGTTCCTAAGTGGGTCTTTTACACCTTTTTGGGGGGAAATGATTGTTAATTTCAATGCTAACTCAAGTGGTGCTATAATTTGTCAAATACTTAACGATATATCGCCAAGCTTTTGGCCGCCAAGTTTTATCGCCAACTTAGCAAAAAATTTGGCGATTTTTTTTTTAATTTTTAAATCTGGTTTTAATTTGGTCAATGTTGGCGACATTTAAAGAACTAAGCACTGAGTCACAGTAAAATTGCCAATAATGGGGAAATAAATCTGTGTTAAACGTTTTTTGCTTCGGTTCGCAAGAAACTAGGGGTGAAAATATTTTGTGCTTCCTTGCTTACTCCAAGGCGCTATTATCATTAAATTGGCGTGAAAGGAAGTCATGTGAAGCACGTATCCGCTCGTTTATTCATACTAAACATGTCATACAAAAAAATACACATGGATCGTAATATTTTAAAAGTTATACCATGATACAGGAAGCAATAATCAAAAAATAAATTATCTATGTAGAGAGAAATCTAATAGAACTAATAGCATTTGCATAAGAACTAATAGCATAGAGAAACTAATAGCATTTGCATAAAATATACTATAAAAAATAGTTATATTACTACCACACACATACAGACAACGTTTCTCTTAGCACTTGAAATTTTGTTTGCGGCCACAGTGATATATTCAACTTATTAAAATGAAGCTATTTCTCGCGTTTGAACTAAACATCTAGGTATTCAAATCAAAGATTAAAAAATAAGGGGGGGGGGAGGTAGAAAAGAAAAGGAAAGAAAAAAAAGAGAGAGAGAAAAGTCACTTTCGCATTCAAAATGCAGGAAAAACTAATAAATAAAACAAAATCTAATTTAATCTAATAATCCAAATCAATTTTAATCTAATAAATAAAACAAAAAAAGAATAAATACAACGAAAAATTAGAAAAATTTTAAACTAAGGAGTTTTATAGTAATTTTCAGAAAAGCGGATTCTATTCAGAATTGTGAAGAAAAAAAAGGAGGCAGTAATTAAAAAAGACCAAATGCACGAAAAATTATTCTTTTTTTTAGTTACCTAAATTTTCCTTAACTGTGTACTGTGTCATATAACAGTCAAGGAAATCAAAACGTTTTCATTAAACTGTAGTGGGGGGCAAGTGTGAACATGGTATATTTTACTAAGATTTCAAGCAAAAAATCTTGAAAAATTCTCGAGTAATGGCAGTAGCAGTCCTACCTCTTGGTAGAATTTTTAGAACAATGAGACATTTTTTTGTTTCTGTGGTGGAGACTTCTTTGTTTGAGTTGGTGTTGTAAGTTATCACTGTTTTTTATTTGTGAAAACATATTTTAAACTAACTTTTAAGCTAAACTTAATTATTGCAAACCATTATATAAACATTGTGCTGGGGTCATTTCAAGTCAAATCCCGAATGCTATTTGCCATCATGTCTCAGATTTTGTTCATTATTTTTTTACGAATCTAAGAGACAAGCTCAAATTATTTTTTTAGATTTTTTGAATAAAACCTAAGTTTTGGAGATTTGTTTTTTTTTTTTTAATTCGATTTTAGATCACTTTTCGGGGTCACCGTTTTCCTTTTTGGTATAAAAAATCTTTATAATTTCTTTATTTTTCAAAGAAATTAAGCTGAATTAGGTATCAATTTAACCCTTCTCTTTCAGTATAAGCAATGAAGTACTCTGTAAATAGTAAAGTGGTGACACACGTCACACCTCATCTAAAGTGAGTTTTTGTGGTTTTTCAATTAGGAGATTCAATAAGTCATATCTCCGGAGCACCAACTAATATCTGCATAAAAGTTTTTTTTTTTATATTAATAAATAATTCTCTTGCTATGCTCAACAGTTTACATTATTTTAACAATGCAAACAACATAGTTTGTTATACACACATTATACACACATTACACAGTACACATTATTATTTTAGCGCTTTGGAGTGAATCGACACATAGATTTTGTCGATTGTAAAATGTTAAATGAAAGACATGCTTATTCGGACTGCATTAAAAAAATATGCTCTATTTTTTTTTCTTCCACTTTTTTCTCTTTATTACCGAACACAACTTACAAAGTTTCCTTCAATATCTTCTGTTCGAGCTCTTTAAAAAGATGCAGATGGAACGCATATCCTTTGTATCAAAAGATGCGAAAATCAGATTTTTTTTTTAATTTTAAAATAAGTTTCAAAGAGTTTTTAAAATTTGCTTCAATCAGCAAAACTTTTCCTTTTCAGAGAAAGTTAGAACTGGGCTGCATGAGTAATGTAAGAATGGGGGATCAATGTCAGGTGTTATGAATCCAAACAAATTCACGTTATAAAAACCTTTCAATAGCTTTTTTTTTTTTTTTGAGCAATCACGATTGCTTATTGTTCTCACTTGACTGTTTTGATGTGCTATCATTTTATTTTCCCGCCAGCATCCTCTGCAGCACCACCGTCGACCGGCCGCCTCACGATGCTGCTCCTATAGCGAGCAAAGTCTCCAGGTTGCGTCAATATCCTACACTTACACGCATGCATACACGCACGTACACGCACACACATACACACACACACACACAAACACATACACACACATACACACACAACTACCCACACACTCATACCTGCACACAGACACAAACACATATGCCTACACACACATGCACATTCCCCCCACACACAAACACTCATACACACAACTACCCACACACTCATACCTGCACGCAGACACAAACACACATGCCTACATACATACACATACCCCCTACACACAAACACACATGCCGACATACACACACACACTCGTGATTGCGAAAAAGATAATTTGAATTCAAGATGTCAAAATTCAAATTAATTTTTTTTTTAATGTCGAAAACAAAATGTAAAATAAAGTCCTTAGAAATGTTTTTTTTTTTTTTCAAAAAACTATTGTCTTTATAATTTTTCCTAATATTTAGAATAGTTTCAATGAAAAGTTTTTTTTTTGTCAAGTATGAAATGGAGGTTTTTGCACAATTCTTCTCCAAAGTGAACAACTTTTTACTGATTTACGTTTGATACAAACAACTTTTTATTCTTTGACATTCCAGTATTAATTGTTCTGAAAAGGTTTTGGGCTTTTTTAAATTAAAAAGAGCTTGTTACTTATAGAAAACATGTATTTGAAGTAAATTTTTCTGCAAAATAAACTTGATTTATTTTCACTGAAAAACAATAAAAAAAATCCCTTTTAATTTTTTGAACATAGTAAGAGAATGAGTTATTTATTCTACAGAATTTTTTTTGATGCAGATATCAGTTGGTACTCCAGAGATATGACTTATTAAACTTCCATTTTGAAAAGCATAAAAATTGATTTTAGATGAGAAGTGGTACCACTCTACTATTTACATAGAATTTTCTGTTGTTTATACTGAAAGGGAGAAGTATTGGCTTGAAATTGATACCTCATTCAGCTTAATTGGTAACAAAATAAAGAAATTAGAGAATTTTTTCTAAATTCATAACAAAAAGGTGATTTGGAAAAAGTGATCAAAAATCTAATTTTTGAAAAAATTCTCCAAAGCTTAATTTTTATTCAACAAATCAAAAAAAGTTAATTTAAGCTCTCTTAGATATCTGTCTCTTAGATATCTTTTCTTTAAAAAAAAACGAGCTGATGTGTGCATCACATGACTTTCTTTTACTCCAATTTAATGTCGTTTACTCATTATTGGCAATATGAATGTGATTCAAAAGTTTACTCTCTAAATATCACCAACAATGGCCAAATTGAAACTGGATTAAAAAAAAAAAAAAAAAACTGCTAAAATTGTCGCCAAGTTGGTGACAAAGCTTGGCGACGAAAAGAGTGGCGATACATCGCCAAGTGTCCGCCAAATTGTAACACCACTTGAGTTTACATCGAAATTAACAATGATTTCCCTCCAAAGAGGGATAAAAGACTCCTTCAGAAACACCCGAATGTAACCCAAAGGGGAGGTGCACAACTAGACCCCACTAGGAATCTACGTACCAAATTTCAACTTTCTAGGACAAACCGTTCTTGCGTTATGCGACATACATACGTACATACAGACATCACGAGAAAACTCGTTGTAATTAACTCGGGAATCGTGATTATGGATATTTCGCGTGTCTATACATTCTTAGGCACTTATCCACGTGTGGTCGAGTCAAAAAAAAAAAAAAAAAAAACATTTATTTGGGGGTGAGTAAAATGGAAATTAAGGTCGATTTTTGAGTGAAAATTTTTTCGCGAATTTTCTTCCTAAATGATTGATTTGCTTAATCTTAAGGTACAGTTTAACGCTAATAAAATAATAGTTTAAAAAACTAAAAAAACACGCTTTCGTAGCAAAATGAACTAAAAAGTGAAAAATAATCTTTGGATGACAGTAGTTGACCCATCACTTAATTTTAATGTAATACAAAAAAGTGCTGTCTATTTACATTTTTGCTTGGACAACAAATGGAAGAAATTCAAGACAACTGATAAGAAGCCCCCCACGCTTTTTTGCATTACATTAAAATTAAGTGATTGGTCAACTACTATCATCCAAAGATTATTTTTCACTTTTTGGTTCATTTTGCTACGAAAGCGTGTTTTTTTTAGTTTTTTAAACTATTATTTTATTTTTCTGTTTTTTAGTCTTATGTTGGAGAACTATCAGGCGACGAAATTATTTATAAAACGAGTGCGAGATAATATCTTAAAGTTAAGACAAGGGCACCCCAATGGGAAGCTACTGTGAGTCATCGATGTATGTTTGCAGAAATCATATTTATATTACTTTGAAAATTTGAGATGCATTTGAATAAAAGTTTTGTTCAACAATGGTCTTATCAGCAATGAATTTCCAATTGAAGGCTCACCTAAATTTTGGCATGAAATTAGTTAAAAACAATTATATTTCATGTTCTAATTACCTTGGAACATTGGAACAAATTTTGTCTGATGCAGAAAAATTAAAGGTTTTTGTAGATATTTTTAAATAATTTTTGCGAGCATTTTTTGATGTATTTTTTTAAATTTTTCCTTTTTCACCTTGTTGGATTTATGCCAAAATATTGATTAAAATTGGAGGAAACTAACAATTAAAAGGGTTAATTAATTAATTTGATTATAGAATATTGCATTGTCATCGGGTCTGAGATCGCGTGCCAAATTTCAAAAGAATCCGATCGCAGGAACTGGGCGAAATTTGAGCTGCAAGATTCCATTACAAGATACATACATACATACATACATACATACATACAGGTGAAGCTAATAAAAGCGTGTTAAAAAATTAAAATTCTAGAATAAATTATTTCGGTTATGATGGAAAACAGCAAATTTCATGTAATTTCCCCATTAAATGGTAAAATATAAAACCCACTGTTACAAATATTGTTGCCTTACAACAGCGATATTAATAGCAATCATGATAAAAATTTTGAATCAAGGCTTTTCTACAGCAAGCATAAAATTTATCCACTATCATTGCTTTCTTAGGATTTTTAACCGACTTCAAAAAAGGAGGTTATGATTTCGTATTGCGGCTTTTTATGTGTGTTTTCGAATCATTCCAACACTACTGGACCGATTTGAAAAAAAAAAAAAAATTTTGTTTGGGAGGGTGTACTTTCCAGATGGTCCCATTGTAATTTGGTCTGGATCTGATAAGGGGTCTCGGAGAAATCCAAGAAACTTTAAATTTCATACGTCATGGTTACGTGATGTTGCTGTGATCGGTGTATTTTCATACCTAAGGTTTTGGCTTTCTCTTGAACGATATTTAATTCTCGCGGCACATGGATGATTATAATTCTCTCAACGCTGCGCCGCATGGTAATTTTTTTATTATAGGTGTTACTAATGTATTTCTTACTGAGTAGCAAAGCAGTAAATTAAATATATTTTGCTACTTTAATAGTTGAATCAATTACCTTAATATTTTATTTACTAATAAATAACTTTATTTAGGCTCTAAAATATAAAGTTCTTTATTTTATATTCCAATTTTTAAATATATTTAGTGTTCAATCGAGGGGGAACTGAATACAGAACACCCCTCCCCCACGATTTAATTTCTATTCTTTAATAATATACATTATAACTGTGTATGATTTCTGAAGTTTGACCAATATTCTAGATTTACTATTTCACAATGCCGCCAGTTCAATTTGAAATTAGGGTTATATTAATTAGCAGGCTTCAAAAAAAGGAGGAGGTTCTGAACTCGTCGGATTTGTTTTTCCTTTGTACAATGTTCCATGAATACTCGAAGACACCTGTACCCAGGGGCGTGCACAGGGAGGGGGGAGGGACACTTGTTGGTTCGGGCCTGAGCCTGGAGGGGGTCCAATATTTTTGTAACTAACGGTGAAATATAGGGGTAAACAATATGAAGAGGGGCCCGGAAAAGTCATTTGTGATGGGCTCCAAAATTTCTGTGCACGCCCTTTGCCTGTACCTATAAGGAAAAGTCTTTTTTTGCTTGGAACAGCATAGTTCCTCGGCGGTCTAATGTTAATCAAGTTCAGGTTTGATGAAATTGAGGGAACTCTTCAAATATCATATTCACATTTAAATCGATTTGTACTTTATTAACTTTGTATATCGCTTAGTGAACAGGTTTTTATGCTTTTTTTTTTGTTTAGTGGTGGTTCTGTTTAGGGGTGGTAGGTTCCAAATCTTTGATTTACCCTATTTGTTCTTTAGGGAAAAGTTATGGGTAAAACATTAAATTTCATACAATTTCCCTCACAAACGATTAAATATAAAACCAATTGATAAACAAAGGCCGTAAAACAAAGGTTTATACTTTCTTTACCTATAGTTAAAGAAAGTACTAAAAATATATATTACTAGCAAAAATACCCGGCGTTGCCTGGGTCAGTAATAATTATTAGAAAAAATCGTTACTTGCTTTTGTTTTCTGTTTTAAGTAAAAGAATTTAAAACACATCTTTTTGACGTGATTAAAAATCGAGTTTCTTCCTTACCCATAAAACTAAAATAGCAATCAGTATAAAAACAAATTAGTATTGATTAAGAAACGAAAGCACTATATTTAAGCATATACAAATTTAAAAAACATGAAATTAATCTTCTCATGTTTAAAAAGATTAATCTGTTGATACTTTTTTTTTAACATGGAGTCGAAAACCTTCTCTGTATGGCTAATGAAGTACGAAGTGATTAAAAAAAAGTAGCTGCGCTCGTAATCCCCTTATACTTGCTTTAGTTATTTCGGGAAATTTCAATCATTGTGGCTCTTGGTGCGATTTTACCGAATTTGCGAAAGTCGTTTCGAGGTACCTTCGATGATGCTCCCCCATTCTTTCCTTACTTTGTAAAACGATATGATATTAATTTTCGTTACAGAGATATCGTCGCCAGATGCTGAGATATTTTTGGTCACCATAAAATGGCGCTAAACAGTTTCATCCCAAATGTTACCAAAATAAGTAATAAAATTTGGTGATTGTTTGAAATTGTGCAAAAAGGAAAATTAATGAAAGTTTTTGTGCTGTTTATGGATTTGCCTAATTTAGTTGCTGGATTATTTAACACAGTAAAAAAAGTCTTTTGAAAATTCTTTGATTGGCGATATTTTCTTTACATGGTGAAAGCTGAGAAACATTATGACGTAGTCTTCGGCTTCAAAAACAGCAACGTTGAAAAAACTGCCAAATGCATCAGCTACGGAAATCTTTCTGCAAAAATTTTGGCGATCTGCTGGTTGTTTGGATAATGAGTAAGTGTTCAATTAGCATAAATAATAATAAAAACCATTAATTACTTTAAAGTTCCGTTTAAATGGAAAATCATCAGCCAAATCATGTATTATTTGCCAATCTTGTGCAAAAATCTTACTTCAAGATTTGACTTGAGAAAAGCCTTGAACAATCACGAAAAGCAAAGAAAGTCAACAAAACAACAATTGTCGCTATCGACAGGGAGTTGAGATGATACACTAAATACTGTATTGAGTTGAGGAAAGCCTTCGAACATGGATCTAAAAAGCTCATAACTCGTTTTTTATTCTACTTAGAAATTTCGAACAGGTGCCATCTTCAGCAGAAAAATCAGAGCTTTCGATGGACATATAATGTAAATATGTGCAAGTATTTTTTCATCCCAATATTAGAGAATTTATACAAAAATTGTGTTTTATTGCCCCCTAAGGGGGTTTTGCCCCCCATAACGGGACGAAAACTACCCTATGTGTTATTCTGATGCATAAGCTATATTATTGTAAAGTTTCATCAAAATCCGTTCAGTAGTTTTTGCGTGAAAGAGTAACAAACATCCATACATCCATCCATACATCCATACATCCATCCATACAGACAAACTTTCGCATATATAATATTAGTAAGATTAAGAGTAATGATAATGAAAATTTTGAATTAAGGATTCTCTGAAGCAAAAATAAAATTCATTCTGGTGAAATTTTTAATCTTCATCTATAGTGGGGCCATGGAAAGAAACATGCGACTTTTATCACGAGTTACATGACACTAATTGCGAAACATAAATTACAATTTACAACATTACAATCCTAAAATTTACAATTTTGCAAATTTAAACTTAAAGCGATTTCTTTTCTTTTTCTTTTTTTTTTTTTAGTGACTCGTGCATTTGCTTTCGGAAAGCAAACTTTGATAAAGTTGATGAAATGATGAAGACAATTTTTTTTTGTACATAGTTACGCATTTGAAAAAGCCTTTCTTCTCAGTTGTCGGATGTCTCCGAGACGCTCGCCGTGTTATTTACACCACTAAAAAGCAAAAAATGAATTACTTTTAAATAAAAATAAACCGCCCTCCAAAAAATACCCAGGAACAAAAAAGCAAAAAATAACTGATTACACTTACACTCTATTTCCTACCCAAACATAGAATTTTTTTTTACAATTCCAGTACAAAAAACAACTGAACTAAACACTGAATTATAAAATAAACACTGATTTAAATTACTATACGATGAATTATTTTAAATACCTAACTAATTATATACGATCTCTTAATTTTTAATAACCTTTTGAAGTCGGGGCCTCCTATAAACTACTACCTAACGTAACTGAGTACGTTTAGTTTTAAAGACTAATTTCGCGTATAGTTAAATTAGTGTTTAATTCAGGATTCGGTGGGTTGTCAGTTACGTTAGGTAGTTGTTTATAGGAGGCCCCGACTTCAAAAGGCTATTAAAAATTAAGAGATCGTATGTAATTAGTTAAGTATTTAAAATAATTCATCGCATAGTAGTTTAAATCGGTGCTTATTTTATAATTCGGTGTTTAGTTTAGTTGTTTTTTGTACTGGAATTGTAAAATAAATTTCTTTTCTATGTTTGGGTAGGAAATAGAATGTAAGTGTAATCAGTTATTTTTTGTCCCTGGGTATTTTTTGAAGCCGGTTTTTTTTTATTTAAAAGTAATTTATCATCCTCATCTATGCCAATAATCGAAAACGGGGCTAAGTAAAGACGCGCATTAGGATCTTTATTACGAGTAACTTGTATGTTAATGAAAAATGAATTAGTTTCGCAAACCTTTAATATTTAAATGGTTATAATTAAAGAATCCTAGAAGGGAACAGGGATTAATTTTTATAGCCAAATGCTTAAAGTTTTTGACGTGTATATAGTTTTTTTTTCCCCTTTTAATACGAAGCATTTATATGAAAAAAAGAGGTGAAATTTCGTGATGGTAAAATTATTCTATTTCTGAAATACATTTACACGAAAAAGAATAAAATAATAGAATTTTTAAAAAAATACTAATTACTTTTCATCAATTAGTTTCATCAATTAGTATTTAAAAAAATACTAATCATTCACTCAAAAGGACAAAATAACTTTTCAGGGTCAGAAAGGACAATATTTTTAAGTATTCCTTTAGTTTTCAATTATTCCAAGAAAATGACTCCGAAAACCGCAAACGAGGAAAAGTGCAGCTGAGAATCCCTGATTTAGAAACTTTTTGTTGCAAAACTAGTGCTAATATGAAGAACAAGCAAATGATATTTAAAAGTTAAAAATTTATTGTTTTCATTTTTTTTCTCAATAAATAACCTAAAAGTTCCTATATGCGCAAAAATATGAAACATAAAAATTGCTGCTGCTATAAAATAATACTTACTAATTTTTTATATTTAGCTGAAAAGTAAAATTTCTTTTTATACAAACGATTTTTTGCGTTTTGATAAAGCAACTGTGAGAACTGATATTCGCAACTCCAATAAACTATAGGGGGTGCTGCAGCCACTGTCTAATGGTGGATGAAAAAGGTAAAACAAACAAATGCCGTAACTTATAACTTGCTTTGAAGCTTAATGAATATCAGTAACTTTTTATAGTGTTTGTTTTTAGTGTAGCTTTCTTTTCTACTCCTCTGAAATTACATTACAGCATAAACTGTTGGAAGTCTGTAATTTATCCCAAAGAAAACACGTGGAACGGTATGTTTTACCTTTTTCGGTAGTATTGTTAATCACCGCAAGGTAGCGTATTCGAGCTCTGGAGTTGCGAATTCCTCATTTCATACATATTCTCTTTCATGCCCAAAATGATATTTTAAACAATTGACGGTTTGTATTTTTCGCACACATTTTTGAATTTAAAAGCGTTTTTAATTGTACTTAAAATAAATGCATTGGCAGCAATTTTGCTGCAATTTTTTTAAAGGAAATACTTACTTTGGTTACTTGTCTGGCGAAACCTCCGTAACATTTCTTCTCCTTCGCAAGTGATTCCGTGCACCGGCCTCCGAATGCATTAAATTCAATAAAATGCGAATGTACGTCATTTGTGTGCAGCACAGTTAAGTTAAAACAACTGCTCGATTTAAAATCCACCAAAAGAGCAACTGTGACGAAAAACGCGAGTCGGAGCGGTGGAAACATTTTATTTTCGGGGAAGAAAGAGATGTAGAAGATCTTACTGGCAGCAGACGATTTCTTTGTGCATGAAATGACGCCAAATGAAGTTGAATCACCGCCAAATTATATTTATCGAGCCTATCATGAACATTTTAAAGTTAGATGAAAGATGAAAGTAAACAAAGGAGACACTGACGCAATTTTTTCTGATCAACCATAAAATCAATTCTTTTTTCCCCTTTCTGGCTCTGTTTCAGATTCGTTTGTTTGTTTATTTAATTCAATGCACGATGATTAAACTCGATGAAAAGTGAAATTCACCCAAAATAATTATTCGAAACCACACGCAGGAGGTTGCAGACGGGAGGACACTGTGACTTCCCAAATGTATTTTTGAGTATATTTTTATTTAAAGAGCATGCTTAAAAACATAGGATCTGACCATTTTTTAAATAATTTATTTAAGCTTAATATTTTAAAAAAAAATAGTTAAAACGGTGCACTTTCATTGTTTATACTTCTGTCGTGTGACATCACAAATGATGAAATGCCATTCAATGTTGCCATTATGTGTTCATTTGATGCCATTTTTATCACTTCTTCCGGCGTCCAGACGGGAGGTCACTGTGACCTCCCAAAAAATGTCCTTATTCTGCAACTTTTGTCTGACGATTCGGCAAAATTTGGAGTTCCATTTGGCAAAATTATCATCATTCGGCAAAGTTTGGAGTTCCATTCTGCAGAATTATAATCATTCAACCAAATTGAGATTTTCCGCCCTCCCAAAAATTTAAGTTCGGGGTACTCCTGACACGCACATACAAATTACATACTACCACACACACACACAAACATACCCACACAGAGGGGAAAAAAAGGAATGGAAAGAAAAGGGAAATGGTCATGTAAAGCTGTAGAATCTATTTTAAGTTTGAGAAGTGATTAAGCAGCGAAATAAGTGTTTTTAATGAGCATTATTTCATTATTTTACATTAAAACACTTTTGTTGTTTTACAAAACAGACGAAGGATTAATTCTGTTTTTAAAATATATTTTAGCTACGACATTGATTTAAATACTTGATACTAAAATATTGTAATAATTAAAGCCGTGAAAATATAATAAATAAGGAAAGTTATTTATTTACTTGTTCAGACTTAGGTAACTAGTTGCGGTAGCCAAATTATAATTTAGAGTAAAACGTAAGCTTTCAAAGCTCGCAACTTTATGCATCAGTAAAAGGGCTTTTTGTCAACCGCGAAACACGTTTCTGCAAAGTTTTAAAAATTTCTTTTTTTTTTCTTTGATTTTAACATCCAGTTTGCACTAACCAAGATAAACTTATTACTTTGAACATCATTAGATGTTCTTAAGGGAAATTTTTATACGTCCCGTGAACGTGAAAAAAAGAAAGAAAGATTTTTTGTGGGAAAGTATTAAAGAGATTATAAAACAAATCACGATTGTGTTTTAAAACAATATTATGAAAATTCCGCAATTTAATTTTACTTCAGGTATAGTGCGGCTCTGCTTAGATGAACTGTGACCTTGACAATGTCAACCTCTTTCTGACCCACTGCCACCTTACATATATTTAAACACAAACGATGTTCCTGAAGTAAAAATTTACGCACACAGTCAGTTTCCCCCCCCCCCCCAGGATATTTTTGCAAAATTTTTATTTACTCGAAATTACGTTAGGATGACTTATGCCATTTTCATTCTAACCGTGGCATTGCGTCTGTACAAGATGAAACGAAGCAGTTCGTTTTATGAGAGAAGTGGAATTACTTAACAAGGTTTATTTTAACGAGGGATGCAAAAAACAACTAATATTACTCCAAACAAGTAGCATGAAAAAGCTTTCTGAAAAATACTGGCAGACTATAAAGGGAGGCAACATGATTTACCGGTGAATTTTATGTTACGGAACGGCAATCTGTAGAACTTTCTGAAGAAGTTTGCATTATGAACTCAAACATAAATCATTCTTTGGAGAAGGCTAAAAATTATAGCGAACAAAAAGAAGTTTACTGAGCAGTGCTTTTATTGCCGTCTGTCTATGAGATTACTTTTCAATGAAAAGAAATGGGAAATTAGTAAATCCTCAATTTTTCATTAAAATGATAAAATACATGAAAAAAAAAAAAAAAAAAAGAAGTCAAAAGCATGCTGCACCCGGTCCCCTTTTGTTTTTGCCTTTTTCAGTGCACCCTCCGAGTGCTTCCTTTCGAGTTCATACAACACTTGGATCATGCACCATCATTTCCCATATCCACTAAAATTGCATGGGAACAACAATAATAATAATGAAAATAATAATAATAATTCAAATTAAAAGTTCAAAAACGATGATTTGAAAATGTTTTAGTTCCTCCGTATACTTTGCAGGTTTCATCTTTTAACTTAATATTTTTTTGGCTTTTCAAACAAGGAACAATTTTCAACTGAAGCTTTTGCTACCTCAATATATTAATTTTCCAGTTCATAGATTTGAGTTTCATTTGTATATGAACCTGAATGCACTCAGTTTCCAGCATGATTGAATGAACTAAACATCAAGAGGCTTTTAATGGGGTGGTTTCCTTTAGTCAAAAGTACTACTTTTAGTCATTGAAATGGATAAAATGAGCAAAAAAAAAAAAAATTATATGGACCCAGAAAATACTTTTATTTTCCCAACAGTTTTTTTTAAATTAATTTTTTTAAATGTCCAATTTCTCAAACAAGGCGTGGTTTTTATGACGTCGCAAATGATGCAATTTTTCGCATTTTTCTACTACGTTTCCACGTTAAGATAATCAAGCAGCGAATTAAAATTGCGCTCTACGCTTGCTATGAACCCTATCGTTGCCAATACACGTGAGTAAAGATGCGAATTAAATATTTTGTTCTGTGAATGGCAACATTGAATGGCATTTCATCATTTTTGATGTCACACGACAGAAGTGTAATCAATGAAAGCGCAACAATTTAAGTAATTTTTTAAAAATATTAAACTTAAAGAAATTATTTAAAAAATGGTCAGATCCTATGTTTTTAAGCATGCTCTTTCACAAAAAAATACTTTTAAAATTTTGGAAACGATCCCATTATTTAAGAAAGCAATGACTATTTGAATATATTTGGCGTTTGTATGCATTTAGTATACAAAGAAGGAAACTACAAATAAATGCTCGTAAATAAAACAAAAATATCGATTTTACTACGAAATTCTTCGGAGAAAGTGTTCTTTTAACTGAAATGAAGTGCCCTTTTGCCAGGAAGCAATCTCTCCCCCCCCCCCTTTTTTAATCGGAAGAGGGGGGGGGGCAGACAAGCTATTCCATTCAGTCACTATTCTATGCGCTGAAGCAGGAGTAAAGGCGACAAGTTTTATGACACGCGGGGAGAAGATCATATTATTTTGCCGCCGTATACCACGTGGTTTGCTCACCAGCCCTTTGAATTTCGACGTTTTCTTCCTCTGTCGCTATTCTACGAGAGCTCAACTTTTAGAACCAATTTTAAATTGACGTAACTCAACAACTTACTGTAGAAATTGAAAAAAAAAATAATAATAAAAATAAATAAATAAATAAACTTATCCAAGAATCCGTAAACTATGCACTTGCGGATGACAGAAAAAAATGTGCCAAAACATTTCAGGCAAAAGGTAAGAAATTAAAATCGACGACTATTCAAATCCCTACGAGATTTAGTGCAGCTCTGGCGAAACGTCTTCCGCGGAAGTCCGGAGTCACGTGGTCTCTCCTCACTTTCCCCTGCGAAGATTCCTATGTCAACAACCACACCCACTTACCAAATCTATGAGCTAATGATGTAAGGTGCTAATAATCGTAATAATGACGATGATTCTGATGATAATAGTAACCTCATCATCATCATATTCATGATGATAGTAAAGACGATGATGACGACGATGATAAACAAAAACGAGAGAGAGACAGAAGACGAGAGAAAGATCGCTGTATCCTACAAATCGGATAATTCTCCCACAGATGGCTGAAAATGTTCATCATGAGTAAATTGTGTTTTGTAAAGTATTATAATATAGTGCTCGAATTCTTTGATTTTTCAGTTTATCTGACAATTGTATTTTTTCTCTCCCTCTCAGACCTTTGTGATTCCCATTTATTACGCTCTATTTATTTCAACTATTTTCGTTCTGTGTTATTTTTACTTCCTTTTTCAAAAAAGGAAGTATTCGCGAAAAAAATTTCACTCAAAAATCGACCTTAATTTCCATTTTACTCACCCCCGAATGAATATTGAGTTTCTTTTCCAGCTCGACCGCATGTGAATAAGTGCCTCAGAACACATAGACACGCGAAATATCCATAATGACGATTCACGAGTTAATTACAACAAATTTTCTCGTGACGTCTGTATGTACGTGCGGATGTGCGTATGTATGTCGTATAACTCAAGAACGGTAAGTCCTAGAAAGTTGAAATTTGGTACGTAGACTCCTAGTGGGGTCTAGAATTGATTATCAGAGTGTTTTATAAATATGATCGGTGATGAATTTTTGTGTGTTTTGTTGTACTTCTCATTGTATTTTGAAACGCTAACTGCTCCCTTATTATTCAAATATTATTGTACAATGCGCTTACCTCTATACAGCTATTTATTACGCTTGTATCACTACAAACTGCTGTAAAAATGCATGGTACTTTGCATAAACTCAAAATTTTTAAATAAATCTCTCATGAGACTCATCAAACCGTTCAAGTTTCCTGCAAACCAGTTTCCTGTAAGTTTTGCTTTCGTACAAAGGCACCGCCTTTGTCGAGAAGCGTTCTTGCCGGGTTTTTGCTTTACTTTTGAGTTACCACAAATTTATGACATGAAAATTTATCGTTTGTTTTATCAGATTTCTTTACATGATGATATATTTTAATTTTGCGTCTCAAATTTACCGAAGAAATTAATCAATCAAGCTGTATAGATTCTACCAGTTAAAACATATAAACAGAGTTCGATAAAAATAGTAAAATCTTAGAAGGCAGGGAAAATTTTTCAGCACCACACATGAAGTTATTTTTCTCTTAGTCCTTTTTAATTAGAGCGAAATTTGGTTGGGCATGGCTGATCCACGCACCATTTTGTGGTGAACTACTACTTAACCTTCGTCAAAAAAAAAAAAAAAAAAAAAAAAAAAAAAAAAAAAAAAAAAAAAAAAACAATAAAAACGTATGAACCGAAAAATAAATGAATAAATAAAATAAAATAAAAGCAAAAGTGGAAGAATTCTAATTCTTCTTGAAATTTTCAAAAGATACATTTCATCTGAAGTTTCTAAAAATATGTACAATTAAAATATGTCTCAATAAAAATGTGTCTCAATTGGAAGATAAAGTTTTTAATTCTAAACTAAATTTCAAAAAATACTTACTTTCTAATTTATTTACATAAGTTTAAACATATGTCGGTCGTTAATAATGGGCTGTTTAGAAGAAAGTTTGGAACATTGGTGATTAAAAGTTTTATAACTGTGTAAATATTACTTTATACATAAAATATCACTTTAAGAGGAATTTTGGAAACGAAAGGAAAAGTGGAAATACACTAGATTAAACATTATCTTCGTAATAAGTTTTCACTCTCTCGTTTTGAAAGAACAGTCGCCAAGATATATTTTTGGTCGCTTTGGGCAGCCTAGCAAACGGGATATGTCGGACCTTGCATATAAATAACATCATACGCAAAGAACGTAACGAAAAAACACACAATTTTAAAAAAGAAAAATTTTCAGCGACGTAATATTTAAAAAGACTTTATATCAAAAGAAGCATTAAGAAAAGTTCTTTAAAAATATTTGAAATACTTTTCAAAAAAACCTTCTACATTTTTTATATGTTTTCTGTTAAGCACTAAAGTTTCAAAATTTATTCAGAATTTCATAGATAAATAATGTCATTCGAACTTTTCTGTGCGGTGATAAGCAATATTATCATCATCTTTTAGCACTTTAGCCTTATCGATGACAAAAAGTAAACAAATAAAGAAAATCATTCGCTCTTATTAATGTTAAAACTCTTTCTTTGAACTCTTTTATCAGGAGTTTAGCTCATTCCCTTATTCTAAATTCTTTAAATTCTTTCAAGGAATTTAAATTTGTTGATAAATACAAGCATAAAAAAATAATTCGGTAGGAAAAAAAAAAGTGTCTTCGCTTTGATTATCACTTGCAAGACTCGTAAAAGCTGAGTCATCAAATTAATCTAAAATAGTTTAAATTGAGTAACTCAAGAAGTACACACTTACATATTCGGCACAATGGGATCGTTTCCAAAATTTTAAAAGTATTTTTTTCTGAGAGAGCATGCTTAAAAACATAGGATCTGACCATTTTTTAAATAATTTGTTTAAGTTTAATATTAAAAAAAATACTTAAATCGGCGCGCTTTCACTGTTTATGCTTCTGTCCGATGACATCACAAATGATGAAATGACATTCTGTGTTGCCATTCACAGAGCAAAATATCGTTCGCATCTTTACTCACGCGTATTGGCAACGATATAGTTGATAGCAAGCGTAGAGCCCAATTTTAATTCGCTGCTTGATTATCATAACCTGGAATCGCGGTAGAAAGATGCGGCAAAGTGCATCATTTGTGACGTCATCAAGACCACGCCTTGTTTCAAAAATTGGACATTTAAAAAAAATGATTAAAAAATAACTGTTGGGAAAATAAAAGTATTTTCTGGGTCCATGTTATTTTTTTTTTCTGCTTATTCTATCAATTTCAGTGACTAAAAGTAGTACTTTTGACTGAAGAAAGCCACCCCATTATCCACATCCAAAATATGAATTTTGAAGCAATACATTTATTATATACATTTTGAAGCAATAAATACTATTATTTTTTAGTGATGCCAGCTTCTGCAGAAGCAGAATCTCATTCAAATGAGCGGAATACCGGCATCAATTTTTTACTTTTCCCCCTCATTCAGATAGATTCGTCTTATCTGGAAGTTTGAAAATTCCATACAATCCGTGGTTGGACAAAAACTTATTTTAAAATTAAAAACGAGCTGATGTGTGCATCACATGACTTCCTTTTGCTCCAATTTAATGTCATTTCCCCTTTACTGGCAATTTTAATGTGATTCAATAGTTTACTCTCTAAATATCACCACCAGTGGCCAAATTGAAACCAGATTTAAAAAAAAAAAATCGCCAAATTTTTCACCAAGTTGGCGACAAAACTTGGCGACCAAGAGACTGGCAATATATCGCCAAGTGCCCGCCAAATTATATCACCACTTGAGTATACATCGAAATCAACAATGATTTCCCCCCAAAAAAGGGGGCAAAAGACCCCTTTAGAAACACCCGAATGCAACCAAAAGGGGAGGTGCACAACTAGACCCCACTAGGAATCTACGTACCAAATTTCAACTTTCTAGGACATACCGTTCTTTAGTTATGCGACATACATACGCAAATACGCACATACATACATACGTATACATACGGACGTCACGAGAAAATTCGTTGTAATTAACTCGGGGAATGTCAAAATGGATATTTCGGGTGTTTATACGCTCTTAGTCACTTATCCGCGTGTGGTCGGGTTGAAAAAAAAAAAAAAAGCTCAACATTCATTCGAGGGTGAGCAAAATGGAAATTAAGGCAGAATTTTGAGTGAAAATTTTTTCGCGAATACAATACATACTTCCTTTTTTGGAAAAGGAAGTAAAAATATGCCGTGTTCATTCACTATGGTCCGTCCACCTTAACTTTCAATTCCATTTGAATTAAGGTGTATGAACTTAGTATTTAATTTATAGCACACGTTCATCATTCAACGGCTAAAATGTACAGACGACTGAAAAATTTAAGGTTCTATCAAATGGTACGTTATTTCATTCCTTCGGCTTGATTGTATTTGTTAATATCACTCAAACTATGTTTCATAATCAAATGTTATTATGAATCTTATATTAACGTTTGATAATACAAACGTCTTATATTATCAAACGCTAATATAAGACGTACCATAAAATTTTATCATTTTTAATGTTAGAAATGTGTAAAAAAAATGATTCTGACAACATTCGTTCATACAAAAGTTTGTTTAATGAATCAAACATAATACTGACAGGTAACGCGTTTTCGCACTGATCAAATGATTTATTTCAGACTGAACTTCAGTGCGCATACAAAAATGGAAATAAATAAAAATATGCAAATATATTTGCACCTCTCTCTGCATATATACATATTCACAATGTGAGTTATCATCTCCTATACAAATTTTCAAATATTTTTCCAGTAAATTATTTACATTATGCAATGGATAAGTCTGTGCTCAAAATGACTCCGGAAATTCCATAACGAAACACTGGGCAATATCCATTCGTAATAAATATCACTATTGCTCAGTACAGTGTAAACAATGTCAAGTCCTTTGACGGCTACGAGTATAAATTTATTCAGGCCCGTCATTCAAGAGGGACGGAGGGGGGGGGGGTAGTTCCCCCTCTCTCCTGACTGTGAGAAATTAATGTATTTACATATCAGTGTTCGTGTATTTTAATGTTTTTTGAATAGTTAACATTACAGGGTTCCCATTAAAGAAAAAAATATGGGTGAAGAAATGTCACCCTCTGTTGAAAAAAGAGCGAGATTTTTAAAAATTGAGAAAGATTATTTTTCAAAACTCAATATTCAATAACAGACGGGACAAACTCGCCCCCCCCCCCCCACACAAAGAAAGTCCCACATGGAAATATTTTTCGAGTGAGATTTACTTTAAAAGTGCGCGATTCTCGCGGTCTATCAGGAACCCTGAGTGAGTTAAAACCCTTTGCCCCCGTCCCCCCTCCTTCCCCCCGGGAAAAATTCGAAATGAAGGGTCTGGATTTATCTGTCCGGAGATTCATATTTTATAAATGGAGGTGGGATGGTCGTATCAAGGTGTCGATTCTGAGCTCGTCGTCGTATCATTTAGTTCATCAGAATGACGCACATCAGCAGAGTCCTCCGAATGTGTGTCAGTCTCTGCCGTTGTCGAAAATGCCCAGCTATCTTCGAAAACCTCAACCCCCGAGTCATTGTGCAGAACATCCGCCAGGTGACATTGACGCTTCGCCAGGTGCTGCTGCAATCCCGACGGCAAGGGGTGGTCCGGGGAGAGGCCCTCCTCCTCCAGGAGGAACCGGATAGCTTCCCTCGCGCAGGCGCGAAATCCGGCTAACAGGAGTTCCGCTTGGCGGTCGTCTTCAGCTGTGGCCCCTACCAGTTCCGTGGTCTCATCCGGGTTTTCCAGAATGTCAGGCATGATGAAAGTTCCTGTGAGGAAAAAAAAATCATTAGCATTTCATGAATTTATGTACTACTAGTGGTACCAGCACGGCTTTGCCCGTAATAGAAAAATTAAAAGGTCTTTTGATTCGCCTGTATATTTACAAACATGCGTGGTGAATTTTCTCGCCGCTTGGCTTGTGCCCATGTTAGGATTCCACGTAATGATAATTTCATAATTTACTCGTCCATCTTATGAGAATTTTGTACTTGAAATTGGAATAGAAAAAGAACCACATCGAATTTTCGAAAAATCGCTTCGAGGGGCACACCCCCATGCTACAAACTAACTTTGTGCCAAATTTCATGAAAATCGGCCGAACGGTCTAGGCGCTATGCGCGTCACAGAGATCCTGACAGACAGAGGGACTTTCAGCTTTATTATTAGTAAAGATATATATTAGGGTGGTTCAAAAAAACTTTTTTTCAGCTAGCGTCCAGGACACTCACTATTTTTTTTAGACTTACTAATCGTATTATGCTGTAAAAGTTTCAGCTTCTTACTCAAATTTTAAGAGGGTGCTCAATGACCCCTCAATTTAACATTAGCCGTGTATCAGAGAAAATGTCGCAAATTTAGAAACAATTATTTCTCCAGCTGTTTTTTTTTTTTTTGTAAATTATTATTTAATTTCACTACATATGCATATTACTAGTGTATATTATAATATGTAGCATTGTTTTTTCAGTTCAATGTATTTTTTTAACCCCTTCCCATACTTATGAAGTTTTGGGGGAGGTGTTGAGCACCCTCTTTCAGTTGAAATAGGACAGGTGGCCTGTGCTAATTCTGTATTAGCTAGCAGTTTGTTTGGCACTCTTGGCTTCCTTGAGAGGTTTTCCACCTCCAGTTCAGTCCCTTCCTATGCCGGGCTGATGAGGGCTAAAAAGCACGAAACTGCAGTCCTCGGCTGGAATGACTGAGTTGGTGGCGTATTTCATGCAGGACCTGTGTAGCTTGACCGAACAAGCTAACTATACGCAAAACATGAAAATGCTTTTATAATTATTGTGAGCCTGATGATGAGTATACAAAGATGAAAAAATGGCTTTTTACGAAATTTTTCCATTAAAAAATAAATTAAAATGAAGCGAATAATATTTTTACAGTCGTTCAACAACGTGTGCAGACCGATACGGTTTTAATTATTCCTTCCAATCAGTATCGATTCAATTCAATAACCAGAAGTAACTAAATATGTGAGAGTGAAAAAATTTGATAAAAAGTAATAATCGGTCATTAAAAATTTCAATGAAGTGTTTTAATTACGTATTTTACAGCTAAACATTTTTTTTTTTTTAAATCACACATTTTTGAACGTGCTAATTAAACGGAAGAAATGTGAAATTTCACTGAAATTTTGATCTCTGCTGGAACAGTGCCTCCATGCAATAGGAGTTTCGTTATCTTTTTTTTTTCCCTACAAATATTGCTGAGTTTAATGAGGTTGTTTCCTTCAGTCAAAAGTAGTACTTTTTGTCACTGAAAGTGATAGAATAAGCAAAAAATTAAAAAAAAGAAAATTAATTTGAATTCTGAAATTTTGAATTCAAATTATGTTTTTCGCAATCACGAACTGAGACAGGACCCTACTCATTGGAGTTATTGTTTCTAGAAACGGCTCCTGTCCCCCCCCCCCCCCCAAGTCTGCCTCTCCTCCTGGGCGATTACGTGTGCATAGTTGTGTGTGTGCGTAGACCTGTGTGTATGCACGTAGGCGTGTGTGAGTGTATGTGTGTGAAGTCGTGTGTTTGTGTGTGTGTGAACGTGCGTGTGTGTAGGACATGGACGCCTCCGACCAGGAGAAGCGGATAGCTCAAAACCGGAGCAGCCGCTCCGCGCCGCGTCGCCAGCAGAGGACGGTGGGCGGTGGTGCTGCAAAGGCTTCTGGTCCAATTTGAACAAGAAGTTCCGTCTAGAACTAGACGAGCCTACTTTCCCGTATACCCATACTACTTTCTAGTACCTGATCAATATTCTCAAAAATAGCTAAAATCGCAAATTTTTTCAAACATATTTTTTTTAATATTTTAAGCTGATTTCTAGGAATAAAATATTCCTTACTTTTCTTCAAAAAAACGAACAAATAAAATAGCAGCACCTTTTAAACAAAGCAGCTAATACACTTCTTTCCATTAAAAAATTTTTTTAACAGCTTTTAAAACGAAAAAATAATAATAAGTTCAATAAAATAAATACATCATATAAAAAAAATCGTTTCTTTTTCCCCTGTTGCCGAAAATAATTTTTTAAACGAATTAATGCACTTACCAAAATAAAAAAAAACAATAAAATGTCAACTTAAAGAAATAATTTTCATTGTCAAAAAAAAAAAAAAATCGTCTGCGCATATTTTTCGAGTTTATTCACCGAAAACCAAATACCTAAATTAAAACTTTAGCGTGAAAATAAAAACAAATCATATCAACAATAATTATTTCACAGTTAAAACCACAGCAGCGGAGTCGGAGTCGGAGTCAATCTCATTTTGGGATAAAAGAGTCGGAGTCGAATATCCAAGAATCGGAGTCAGTCATTTGTCCTCCGTGTATAAATGTTTGCCAAAGCTACGAAGTCAGAGTCGAAGTCGGGGAGTCGGAGTCCGATTAATTGTCGGGAACAGGAGTCAGAGTCGGTGTCAGGTCCCCCTAAATTCTCGGAGTCGGAGTCGGGAGTAGGTCGTCAAGAGCTATTTCCAACAAAGTTTGTTTGAAGTAAATCCGCCTTCAAGTACGGAATCTACATTGACTTTCAGTTTCCCCGTAGGCGCTAATGTTAAGGGATTTGAACTGTTCAAAATTGAACGGAAAATTGTTCAAATCAAAAAGATATCTTATATACAAGTTTTTTATCAAAAGCTTTTTCCTACAAAGTTTGTTTGAAGCAAATTCGCCTCACAGTTCGGAATTGCTTTGAATTTCCCCGTAGGCGCTAATGTTAAGTTTTTTTGAACTGTTCAAAATTGAACAAAAAATAGTTCAAATCAAAAAGTGAAATATGGGAATGAGGTGTCCTCGCCGAGATCTTTCGAAGAAAAAAAAGTTTGTTCGAATCGGACTATTCATTCAAAAGTTATTAGGGGGGGACAGACAGACAGACCGACAGACAGACCGACAGACAGACAGACAGACAGACCGACAGACAGACAGACAGACCGACAGACATTTTTCCCCATCTCAATACCCTACTTTCCAATTTTTAATTTTTCAATATTTATTTAATTATTTTATTTATTTTTGACTTTTTTTTGTTTTTTCACGATATTTTTAAGATGCATTAAGCCTTCTTTCATGCTTTTTTCTTCTTTTTCTGACTTTTACTGGGAAAGTAGGCTAAAAAGGCACGGACACCAAAAACGGTCAAATGAGAACAATAAGCAATCGTGATTGCTCAAAAAAAAAAAAAAAAAAAAAAAAAAAAAAAAAAAAAAAAAAACATGGACTCAGAAAATACTTTTATTTTACCAACAGTTATTTTTTAATTAATTTTTTAAAATGTCCTATTCTTCAAACAAGGCGTGGTCTTTATGACGTCACAAATGATGTACTGTGAGGCATCTTTCTACCGCATTTCCACGTTATGATAATCAAGAAGCGAATTACAACTGCGCTCTACTCTTGCTATCAACCCTATCGTTGCCAATACACGTGAATAAAGATGCGAATTAAATATTTTGCTCTGTGAAGGGCAACACAGAATGGCATTTCATCATTTGTGATGTCATCGGCAGAAGCGTTAAACGATGAAAGAGCACCGATTTAAATAATTTTTTAAAAATATTAAACTTAAAGAAATTATTTGAAAAACGGTCAGATTCTATGTTTTTAAGCATGCTCTTTCAGAAAAAAACTTTAAAAATTTTGGAAACGACCCCATTGAAAATTGCAAGGAACCATTATTAATTTTTATTGCTCTAATTATTAAGTTCGTGCACACTTGACACTCGTTTCAAGAGGTCGATTTTATTATTATTATTATTTTTTTTCCAATTTGTTCTCATTTTTCTCGGTTCGATTAAACGGATTTTTGGTCCCAATAAGCGAATAATTTTAGGCTTGTGTAATGGAATTTATTTTGGTTCATGAAGATTTGGCTCGAATAAGCGGTTGGTCCGATTAAACGGTGGTCCAGTTCAGCGGATTCCACTGTATATAGAATTTTTCTCCTCTTTATTTTTATTTTTTTGCGTAACTTTCCGTTAAAGTTTTTAAAAAAGATGAATATGAAATGGAAGAAGAACTAATGTATCGTAAAAAATGGCCCAAAAAGTCATAAATAAATATTCAAAGATTAAAAATTGTAAAGTAGGGTTTGGAGATGAGGAAACTGAGTGCTTGTCGGTCTGTTGTCTGCCCTTAATAATTTCTGGGGAAGTTTTCGGATTCGAACCAGTGGCAGAACCAGGAGACAGGAGGATGGTTTTGGGGGTTTTAACACATATTGCCAAATCGTAATGCGGTAGTTGAATACATAAAAGGGCGGTTATGACCAAAAACCCTATTTAGAAGACAACTTCTGGCTGCGCTACTTCGTAGGAAAAAGCTTCTGACGAAGAACATGTTTAAAAACGAAGGATCAAAACAACATCACTCTAGATCTAGATACCGGCAAAGTAGATCCCGAACTTAAAGGCGGATTTGATTGAAACAAACTTTGTTGGGAAAAGCTCTTGAAGAAAATTGTGTTCAAAATGAACAATTCAAAATTTTTTGAGAGAAATGCATCCGAAAAAATTTTAAACCTTTGAAAAAAAAAAAAAAAACTACCACTAAAAATTATTTTTTAGTAACAAAAAAAAAAAAAAAAAGAGAGAGAGAGAGAGAGAGAGAGAGAGCAGGAAAGAGTGAGATTCTGAAAAGTTCTTAGTTTTTGGTTTAAAAAATATCAAAAAGTTATTAATAAAAATCGAATTTTTTTCCATTTGGACTTAACATTTCGTCTCTGGCTTGTGTTCCCCTAGATAGATCACCGATTACAACAACAACGAATGTACAATGAGTAAAAACGGTTATGAAATAAGAAAAAAAATTCTTATAGTCATACCAAGCAAAAAGTGAAGTTTTGATCGTTTAGAGTATTATTTTTGGAATAATGAAAATTGATACTTTAGAGAGGATATATTTGTAAGAAAAAGGTTTTAAAATTCCCTTGTATTTTTCCATGAAAGGGGGGGGGGGGGCTAAACGTGCTTCAAGGGGGCTTAGCTCCCTTAAGCCCCCTCCCCTTAACTCCGTCCCTTTTCATGACAAGTGATCTGCTTTATACGTTACTTTATTATGATTTTTATTAGAAAATCGCCCGTCAAGATATGACGGGTGAAAATTGCTTCTTCGTTTGAACGAGGCAATAGCCTGCTTGGAGACATTTTGATAGTTGACATTTTAAATCCTAAACTCCAGTAGGTAGCATTCATTGTTGACCACTTTTTCGTTTCTTCACTCCCCTGAAATGACACAGCCTTACCAGTAACAGAGTTTAGCTACCGGATCGAGTTCAGCCTCGTCACAATAAAGCCTTTCCCTGCATACAATGCCAAAACATATTATTAAATTATCATGCAGTGGCGCGAGTTTCATTGTTGATGACGTCAGGAGCGTTACTCGATCATTGGTTGTTATATATATGAAGATATTTCACTTTACATAAATAATAAATTGAGCAACACTTCAGAGGCCATGCGCTAAAAGTGACTTTGTCATAACGTATTCATATATATATATTTTTTTTTTTTTGCTTCAAATTTTGTAACTTTTTATAAAATTAATTTATTTCTTATTTCCTCAAATTTAAAAATTTTGCTTTAAAAAGTTCAAAAATAAAGTGACAGATATTTTTGAAAAACTTTTTCCTTTTTTTTTTTTTCTTAATAATTATTTTTAGAATTGATGCAATTTCTGAGTCTATGCTTGCTAAATGGAAGTTCTTCTTTTACAGAAATAGCGAAACAAGTTATGCTCAGAAGAGGCGGCAGAAAAGAGAGAGAAGGGAGGGGATTTAAATGGTTCGCGACAGATGGTGTTGCCACCTGGCACATGGCTCCTTCAAAGCAGAAACTTCTAGCTAGCGGGTACGGCCTTTTATTTTTTTCTTCTTCTTTTCTAAGCGCTGTTTTTTTTTTTTTTTTTTTTTTTTTTTTTTTCCGTTGATTGAATCAGCTGGTACCAGATTGAGATTCTTAACGTTATTTCGAATTTTATGTCTTCCAGTGGTGTCCAACCTTTTCTGCTCGAGAACCGCACCTTATATTTGACTAATTCTCACGAGCCGGAACACATATACAATTTCAAAATAGTTCATTATTTTCTAATAACATAGAAAAATACGGAAAAGAAAAAAAAAACTTACAAAATCAGTAATTGTTATTATCAATTAGTTGATGCATGTTTTTCAGAAACCAATTTCTAAAGATTTGGTTCCAAATTTGGGACATTGTCATTAATCGTGCTTTTCGATTTGTAACCACGTTGCGTATATGGAGTATGCCCATAGGGCATACTCCATATACGCCGTATACTCTCAAACATTTTTTAGACATATAGCGTATACTTTCAAGCTTCAAAATTTTAAACATTATGACATATTATGTATATTTTCGCATACACATATTGTGCGTAGTGGATTACAGGTAGTATACCCTCAGAAAAATTGATGGGAACATCACTGTTTGTAACAGATCAAATTAACGGGCCACGCGGATCAACTTCTGGGGCCGGATGTTGCCCACAAGACGTAAGGTTTGTTGGGCACCACTGTTTTGGATAATGAGTAATAATGTATAACCTCGATTTAACGATTGTTAAGGGACTGGAAACAGTTATCGTTAAATCAAGGATATTGTTAAATCGGAGCATTCAATGCAGTCAAATCCGGACCAGTGAACTGTATCACTTTTTAATATCATCTGAAATGTGTATATTTCTTTGTATTATTTAATTTAATTACCAAATGCGCTATTTATTTTTTTTTTTTTGTAATGGCAACAACAAAATAAATTAGATAGAACAGAGAAAATGTTTTGAGGGAATAAAAAAAAAATGTTTCGCACGTTGATGGCGAAAAATAATTGAAAAGTTAAAGTGTTAAATCAAAGTTTAATAAACATGCTCTATTATTATAATTATTTTTTTACTGGCGAAGCTCAAATAAGTGATATAAATGTTTAATAGAAATGGAATTTCCAATAAGACACAGTACAACTACTTATATAGAAGTTCAACGGAATTCATTTTATCCACTGGAAAGAAAAAAAAAAACAAAACATTAATGTACTCATAAAGAAATATAGTTGATCTCTCTTAATACGATCACGGGTAGTACAAGTCCCATTGTGTATCGGGAAGAAAATCTTACTAATATTATATATGCGAAAGTTTGTCTGTATGGATGTATGGATGGATGTTTGTTACTCTTTCACGCAAAAACTACTGAACGGATTTTGATGAAACTTTACAATAAAATAGCTTATGCATCAGAATAACACATAGGGTAGCTTTCGTCCCGTTATGGGGGGCAAAACTCGCTTAGGGGGGCAATAAAACACAATTTTTGTATAAATTCTCTAATATTGGGATGAAAAAATACTTGCACATATTTACATTATATGTCCATCGAAAGCTCTGAATTTTCTGCTGAAGATGGCACCTGTTCGAAATTTCTAAGTAGAATAAAAAACGAGTTATGAGCTTTTTAGATCCATGTTCGAAGGCTTTCCTCAACTCAATACAGTATTTAGTGTATCATCTCAACTCCCTGTCGATAGCGACAATTGTTGTATTGTTGACTTTCTTTGCTTTTCGTGATTGTTCAAGGCTTTTCTCAAGTCAAATCTTGAAGTAAGATTTTTGCACAAGATTGGCAAATAATACATGATTTGGCTGATGATTTTCCATTTAAACGGAACTTTGGTGTAATTAATGGTTTTTATTATTATTTATGCTGATTGAACACTTACTCATTATCCAAACAACCAGCAGATCGCCAAAATTTTTGCAGAAATATTTCCGTAGCTGATGCATTTGGCAGTTTTTTCAACTTGCTGTTTTTGAAGCCGAAGACTACGTCATAATGTTTCTCAGCTTTCACCATGTAAACAAAATATCGCCAATCAAAGAATTTTCAAAAGACTTTTTTTACTGTGTTAAATAATCCAGCAACTAAATTAGGCAAATCCATAAACAGCACAAAAACTTCCATTAATTTTCCTTTTTGCACATTTTCAAACAATCACCAAATTTTATTACTGTTTTTGGTAACATTTCGGATGAAACTGTTTAGCGCCATTTTATGGTGACCAAAAATATCTCAGCATCTGGCGACGATATCTCTGTAACGAAAATTAATATATCGTTTTACAAAGTAAGGAAAGAATGGGGGAGCATCATCGAAGGTACCCCGAAACGACTTTCGCAAATTCGGTAAAATCGCACCAAGAACCACAATGATTGAAATTTCCCGAAATAACCAAAGCAAGTATAAGGGGATTACGATCGCAGCTCTTTTTTTTTAATCACTTCGTACTTCATTAGCCATACAGAGAAGGTTTTAGACTCCATGTTAAAAAAAAAGTATCAACAGATTAATCTTTTTAAACATGAGGAGATTAATTTCATGTTTTTTAAATTTGTATATGCTTAAATATAGTGCTTTCGGTTCTAAATCAATACTACTTTGTTCTTTATACTTATTGCTATTTTAGTTTTATGGGTAAGGAAGAAACTCGATTTTTAATCACGTCAAAAAGATGTGTTTTAAATTCTTTCACTTAAAACAGAAAACAAAAGCAAGTAACGATTTTTTCTAATAATTATTACTGACCCAGGCAACGCCGGGTATTTTTGCTAGTTCAGAGATAAAACTGTTCACTTTCCATTGTGGATTACAACCTATTCCACGATTGTCGATTATAATCTCCCTTTTTCAATATTTTCCAAAAACATTCATTTATAAGAAATAAGTGATTTTTAACACGCTTTTATTAGCTTCACCTGTATGTATGTATGTATGTATGTATGTATCTCGTAACGGAATTATGCAGCTAAAAATACGACAGTTCTACAGAAAGAAGTTCAAATAGCTAACGTCATTGTGAAGCAGAGAAATCACACAAAAATATCAACCTATGTACATAATTGCAGGGAACTGTTTTAAGATTAATAAAATCATTGTAAAAATCCTTGATTCAAATTTAAAAAAAAAAAAATCGAGATTGGTACTGGAAGGGAAGTGTAATCAGGCTGGCAAATAAATAGGGAATCAGCGTCATCTCCACGAAATGACCTTTTTGTTGGGTTTTCAAGTGGGTGACACGGCCTTGCCCCCATATTCCTAAGTGCGATTGATGGAATCGGGTCAGCTTTCGATAGCAGTTGTTATTTCTCGTATCATGTTTGTCAATATTTTCAAACAAAATTGTCAGAAAAAAAAAACAAATCCCGGTGTTTTTTGGTGACAAAAGGTTATCAAAGTGGTCTAGAAATGAACTGCGCGTGGAAGTGATGCAGTAAAAACTTCGATGGTGCAGGAGGAAGGATGGTGCAAACAAGTAAAGGTTTGTGGGGGACAAGGTGGCCCGATCGGTGAGGCGTTGAGTCCTTTACTGGAGGCTCTTGGGTTTGGTTTTGCACTAAAGGTGATTGAGGCATGTTGAATATGTTCGTGGTCGGGGGGGGGGGGGCAATGGGGGATTATGGCACAAGTTGCGCCATCAAACATTTGGGGTGAGTGGGGTTAATTTTTTTAAATTTATTTATTGATTATTTTTAATTAAAATAATTTATTTTATTTTATTTTATTCTGCTTACATTTTATTTCATTTATTTATTTAGTTTATGTGTGTGTATGTATGTCATTAAAAGTCAGAACTTTTCCAATAAAATAATGATAAAGGTAAATAATAATTAAAAATAAATAAATAAATAAATAAATATTTTTTTAAATAAATAAATTTAAAAAGAGAGCTAAAACTAAAATATAAACGCGCTGATGTGTGCATCACATGATTTCCTTCTACTCCAATTTAATGTCATTTCCCCATTATTGGCCATTTTAATGTGATTCAATTGTTTACTCTCTAAATATCACCAACAGTGGACAAATTGGAACAAAATTAAAAAGAGAAAAAAAAAAGAAAAAAAAAATTGCCGCATTTGTCGCTAAGTTGGCGAAAAAACTTGGCGACCAAAAGACTGGCAATATATTGCCAAGTGTTCGACAAATTATAACACAACTTGAGTTTACATCGAAATTAAACAATGATTTCCCCCCAAAAAGGGGCAAAAGATCCCCTTAGAAACATCCGAATGCAACCAAAAAGGAAGGTGCACAACTATACCCCGCTAGGAGTCTACGTAGCAAATTTCAACTTTCGCGAATACAATACTTCCTTTTTTGTAAAAGGAAGTAAAAAGGGAAAGAGGGCTGAAAAAAAAATGGAGGGAGGATTTGCGCCATTGAACTTGGGCCATGGGCACCCTGTTCGTGGTCACATAGTTCAACAAGTTCCCAATCCAAATCAATACAGTCGAACTCTCTTCTAACGAGCCCTGATTGAACGAGAACCCAGATTTAGCGGGGAAATCAGAAATACTTGTTGGTACAATGTTAAGTCTATGGGAGCCTAACTCGCTTTCAACGAACAAACCCCGCTTAAAGCGAGCAATCTTTTTGTGATTCGTAAAATTTCTATTGATTCCAGCTCGATTTATCCTTTTTTGGTAAATTTCCTTCAACGTTCCAGAGTCAACCAAAGTTTGTGATAATCACAAATCCTGAGAATAAGCGGAGATAGCATTTTTGTTTTTTAAATTTGTGGAGTAAAGAAAAATTTAAAAATTATAAATGTGTGTATATTTGTATTCCTCAAAAACAATGACATAAGAAAGAGACAGTCAGCCAGTTCAAAAAAAAAAAAAAAAGCAACTAGGATGAATTTTTAGGATTTTTTTCACGACATCGGTTTTTACGAGCACTCGGTTACAACGAGCAAATATCGCGACCCCTTTGCGCTCATTTTAAGCGAGTTTGACTGTACTTTTCTAGGTACTGGATCAGAGGTTGCTCGGCTCCTGGTCTGGATCAAAAACCAGAGCTCTCTTCAGAGCCCCATCCAATCGACTAAACCGCGTGTTGTGGCAGAGGTATTGGGGACCATTTAGTGTAGTGTTAGTTTTTCCAGTATTTCTCGTTATTTTCATCGGCTCCCAGTTTTTTTGTGTACTAATAATGTTAATTTAACCCAGATTGTAAGTGTGTTGTTTGTGAATTTCCCGCATTTTAAGTTTTCCCTGGGATCTAAAAAAAGAAAAGAAATTTTTAAACAGGCAATATTGCTTTCGTGCTTTTTTAAAGATGATCCACGTTGTTGAATCTTTGGACTTTTCGATCGACAGTGAAGATGAACAAGAAGAACCGGAATCCAGGGGGTGCCCACCAAGAAAGGGGTGTTTTGAGGGGTATTTTCACGTTTTTTTTGGGGGGGGTTTCAAGTTATTTAGAGGGGTTGCCCTCGCGCTCTTAGGGGAGGGAGGAACCCCTGTGGAAGCACATCCCGTCCATTCTTTCAATATTGCATTGAAGAGCTTGCAAATAATGAAAGACTATTTTCTTCTTCATAAAGACACAGAGCCGTTAGAAATTCAAAATTTAATTTTTCTCAATTATGGAAAAAATAACAATAAAATTTAATTTACGCAGCTGTTGATGACCACGATGAAAATTATGTAGGAAACATATGTGTTCCAAAAAATTATGCGTTATACGTAATTTGTGGCTCTTTTACGAGTTTCGAGCCCACGGTCACGTGCTTGGATAGGGCCAACAAGAAGAGACCATATCAGCCTAGCCGGAAACAAAGTGCCCGGCATAAAATCGGAATACAGTATCAATTTTATCTGTTTTATGAGGGAGTGAAGGGGCCTGACGACCCAACTGACAATTTTTAGCTGCTAATATTGAGAATAAGGGAAACTTATGACAGGGGCGGATCCAGACAGAATTCTCGGAGGGGGCCATTTAGAAAAATATGATGTTTTGGACATTTTTGAATTTTACAAGTATCAATATCGCCCACTTTTTAACTAGAGCATTTTTTAAGGAATTTTGACAAGGCGACGCATGTTTAAACATAAAGGCTGAAACCTTGGCAATATTTTTACTCTTTCTCTCGTGTGCATATATCGTCATCTCATAGTGCTATTCCTGTAATCCGTACAGTTTGTTCCGAGGCGACTGTATAGGACTTCTGATTTAAGAGGAAGCCGATGAACCAACCGTAATTATAATATTAGCTCCGAAGTAGAGGGGGTCCGGGGGTTTCTTCCCCGGATATTTTCGGAATTTGTAGTCTTAAAAAAGCATTTTAGACGATCTTTGGTAATGTTAGGGGAGAAGGGATTTGGTGGCACTTCCCTGTCTATTTTTCGAAATTGTAGCTCTAAGAATGCAGTTTTAGATGATATTTGATGATGTTAGAGGGAGGAGAGATTTGAGGGCCCATCTAAAGAACATTTCTGATTTGTAATCTTAGAAACTCATTTTAACTGTCTTTCGTAATATTAAGGACCCGAGTGCGACTCCATCCCTCCGCCCATTTTTCGAAATTGAAACTTTAAAAACGCAAACATTATCTCCAATAATGTTAAGAAGAGGGAGACTTGGAGGTTCTCCGGCAGATTTTTTTTGCAATTGTAGAGCTAAAAACGCAGTTTAATACGATCTTTTCGTAATGATACGTGGAGGAGAGATTCGAGGGCTCACACCAAGAATATTTTTTTTAATTACAATTACAGTCTTAAAGATGCATTCTAATTAGCTTTGGTAATGGTAGAGGAGAAGAGGTTGGAGCACTCCCCCGGAAATTGTTAGAAATTGTAGCTTTAAAAAGGGGTTTTTAGATGATTTTTGGTGAAGTTCAGGGGAGGAGAGATTAAAAGGTCCATCCCAGGAAATTTTTTTAGTTTATAGACTTTAAAACGTATTTTAGACTATTTTTGGTAAGGTTAGGGTTTGAAAAGATTCGGAGGTCCACTGTGAACGAAAAAAAAAAATGATTCACTTTTTTTCAGTTTAAGCTAGGAAAGAGGGTTTTAAAAAACTAATTGAAACTTCCTCCGCGTGGGTTTATGACTCCTCGGCATTGTTATTATATTCATGTTAGACTTCGAGGAATAATAAGGATTTTTTTAATATTTAGCTCTAAAAAAAGTTTTAAACTATTTTTAAACTTTCTCAGGGTGACCATGGTTCCCCTCTCATTGTTTTCCTTATTGTTAGACTTTGTATGCATTATAAGAGACATTTTTTGCATTTTTGCTGAAAAAAGGGGGATTTTAACTATTCTTGAAATTTTCTCGGAGGGGGGCCATGGCCATGGCCCCCCTTCCTGGATCCGCCCATGACTAATGAGTAAAATTCAGAAAACTTAGCATGAATAAATTTAACGCCAAAAATTTGAGTGTATAAGTGAGTTTTAAAACATAAGTTGGGATTTCTTACATTCGGCCAGTATATGACCCGAAATTTGGAGTTCAGAAATCCGGCAGGATCCGAATATTCAGATCACTAATATTTCTTTTTTTTTTTTTGAAGTTAAAGAACTATAACTCTTAGGTTCGAAAAATATTTTTAAATACGCATAGTTTTCTCTTATAAGTAATAATAAACATCCCTTGCAGTTTTTAAAAATTTAGGAAATTCGGAGAAAAATCTTTTATCCGCAGTTTTTGGGAAATACAAATTTTAAAAGAAGGAAAGTGGAACAAACATGGAACAAATATCACCAACCGTGAACCAGTCTCTGCTTTTCCTAGCACTAACTGATCCAATATTATAATGTCAAATTTTTCTCACTGAAATAATCGTTTTCTTTAAAGAATGAATCCTTTACGAAAACCATTCTTTTAAAAATGTATTTATATTTTTTGTGGGCTATTTCTAGTTGATAATGAAAAACAAGTGATGTGTGTGCTCCAGAAAAAAGAACCTTTAAGTAAAGCAAAGTGCTGTGTATTGAATTTCATCGGGTGTGCATTTTGTCTTGTGAAAAGTGCAGGATATTCGAATGTGTTTCTTACCGAATTCGTCTTCTATTGCGATTCCGGAGCTGCTGCCTTCGGGTCGCGCGATCGTTCGTCTGCTGAGCGGCAGCCGTCTGCGCGTGGCCGGCACGCGCCAATCGTTACGCTTTCGTACCGGCGCCCCCCTCCCCTCCCCCCTCTTTCTCTCTGCGGTGCACTTCCTCTCGAAGACGGCACGCGATTGGGTCGGCGGGATTCTGGGGAGAAGTTAAGAGGTCAACAATGAAATATGAACAATAGTGTTTAAGAATGGGGTTGACTTGGCGAAAAGATCGTTGAACGTATCGCTGGGACAGGGAATGCAACTTTTTTTTTTATTTATTTAATACGCCATCCTTTTGTACATATTCAACAGTGTTAAATTTAACAAACTATGGGATGACGTATGGGAAACTTTACAAACAACCCACATGGGTAACTTTTAATGTTGATATGTACAGAAGAAAATAGTTTTGTTCAAAAAGAAAAAAATATGTACAAAAATATGTATAGAAATAAAATTTTTTACATAAATGTGATGAGAAAACTAGATAAATAAATAAAATAATAAATAGAAAATTAAAAGGAAAGAAAAAATCTCAATTTCTCTATTTTAACTGCTTGTAAAATGCTTACTGCCAAAGTAATAGTAACAAAAAAAGTGCAGTTAATAATAATGAAATTAAAAAAAAATATTCAAAAAGAAAATGTTCGTGGTCAGAGGGAAAGCAACTGTTCCATGTTTTTTTTTTTTTCTTACGACACGGTGAAAATTTGTCATGTTTAATGCGGGAGTTCCCTCCAAAAGTAATTGCAGCCCCCCCACACACAAATACCACTATGTCCCCCTCCGAAATGAGAGCCATACCCCCCGAAACAGAAAAACTTCCCCTAACCCCCCCCCCCCCCCTCCACCAAAAAATTTCATTGGCACAGGCTGCGCCATGACCAACGCTTGGTGGGTACCCGTTTGTTTCAGATCATCCTTCCATCAGTGGCTAGAAGTGTTTGGGCCCTAATACACATACATATATGGGAAAAAGTCCTCTCAAAAATCGTCCCCCCCCCCCTCTAACTCGGAATTTTTTGAAGTTATAAGGCCTACGCTTAATGACACTGAGAGAAAGTTTTAGGATTACACTAAAAGGGGTTCTCAAATTTTTGAAAGCAAGACTTTAAAAAACGCCGTGGCAAATTTTCTTCGGGTTAGTTTACGGAAGGAGATGAAAATTTAGGAGCTTTCCCTTCGTAAATCACATCCTAGAGTTCTCTTTGGCAACGTTAGACAAGGGAAAGAGGTTACCGTCCTTATAGGGCCCAACGGCCCAAAGAATTGAAAAAAAAAAAAAAAAGCAGAAAATGCAATATACACGTTGCAGTGTACTGCTGGCCGTTGGGGAGGGGCCCTACAGATTTTGTTGCAGGGGGGGGGGGGCAAAGGGGTTAAAACCAGGGCTGTGGAATCGGAGTCGGAGTCGGACTGATTTTGGGGTAAAAGAGTCGAAGTCGGAGTCGTTAGAAAACATACCGACTCCGACTCCGACTCCGGACTTCTTTTTTTCTTTCCTTTTCACTGACTCTCCTTGCATTTTTTAAAAACTGACTACCAATTGGTTCGATTACATGTATAAAAAGATATTGAGAGAAAATAACTGCCATTACGGCAATCAGCTAGCTTGAGTGCTTACCGAACTTTCTGTAGCCGTCCTCTAGTTTGCTTGTTTTTTAATTTAACTAATAGCAACTGTCAGCAAACGGTTTTGTTGCCTAACATTTTCAAATAATCACTTTCCAATAAAATAGAAATATAGTGTTTTGTTCGATCTCAGTTGTAAAATAGTAAAAGAAACGTAACAAATTACTAAAGTCGAGACCCGTAGCTAAGGTTGAAACGTTTAAGGGTGATCGGCAAATTCAAAGAAGTTCTGGCATGAGAGCACGAATCAAAAAGATTCGATAAAATAATCTAATGTTTTTTTCTTTATAAAGACTATTTCTATAAGCTTGGTTCTCACTAAAAAGTATGGAACAAAATAAGTGAAAATGATTTCTTGATTACAACACTCAATAATTGCAGTTAATCTTAAAATCTTCATATTAAGGTTAATTCTAAAGCAGTCAATAAAATTTAAATTAAAAATTTTGCGAAGAAGAAATACAGGTATAGTAAAAGTTATTCGTACAAATTTGCATACCGCCGCATTTTGTGTAAAATTAGCTCCTGACGTATATGTTCCCTATTTTCGTTGAAATTTTATTGATGAAATATAATTTAAAATATAATCGCAAAAATTTTCAGAATTAAGATATTTGTATTTTTTATAAACTCTGAAATTAACTTTGGGTGTCATCTATCAGATGGGTGTCACCCGGGGCAAACCACCCCCTCTCAAGAACTTGCATTTAGAAAAAAAAGCTTTTTTTCTCTCAAATTGCAGCTTTTCAAAAATTGAAAGCACACGATTTGATCAATATCTATTTGTTAAACATGAAAGGAGGGTAAATTACAGATAATCTTTTTCAAATTTTTTAAAATGAATTTTTAAGTAATCTCACTTTTTAACTCGTAACTATTGGAAAATTTTATTTTGTAATTGAATTTCTAACGTTGTACGCGGCTTGTGTTTACAATAGAAAACAAAATGCGAAATTTTCATAAAAAGGAATTAATATATCAATCTCTGTTTAGAGATTTTCCCCCTTCCTCTGAAGGGAGAGAGGGAGTTGAAAAAAATCCAATTAAAAAAAAAAAAAAAATCCGGAGTCGGAGTCAGAATTGGAGTCGGAATCGGGCATTTCAAAATTCAGGAGTTGGAGTCGGGGTCGGAGTCGGCCATTTTCCTTCCGACTCCGCAGCCCTGGTTAAAACCCTTTGGGTCAGCGGTAAATGTTGTTATCTCAAAATTTGCTTGCTGCCTTTAGTCAGAATTTGCTGCTGCTGCATAATCCTAGTCTCAGGGCCGAATAACAGAATTTAAAAAAAAAAAAAAAAACACACAAGCACTTTTTATAATGCACTCAAAAAGACAAAATAACTTTTCTGGGTCAGAAAAAAAATGATTTAGGTATTCCTGTAGTTTTAAAAAATTCCAAGAAAACTACACCACAAACGAAGAAAAGTGCGGCTCAAGTCATGGACAGAATTTCTTATCATTATGTAGCTTTCGATCATACCTTTGAGTGTTATTCTCATTTCTTTCTACGTGTACGAGAATATCCACAAGACTTTGAAAATTAATTTAAAAAGAATAAAGCGAAAAAATCATGCATACAAACAAAATTTAGTAGGCTTATGAGCATTTTCTACGCTACGGCATGCGTTTGTTTTACCTTTTTCATCCGCCATTAGACAGTGGCTGCAGTGCCCCCTATAGTTTGTTGGAGTTGCGAATTTTCCGAAAAATAAAATCACGCGAAATACGCAGACGACAGTCTATTACGATTTATCTTTCTTAGTGTTGCAATTATAAAGCTATTTTTATTCACAAAAAAAAAAAAAAAAAAAAAAAAAAAAAAAAAAAAAAATAGGCTTCCCGCGGAGAGATTGGTGCCAAAATTGAACCAACTCTTGTTTACATTTGGATTCACATTAATTCCAAATTTCTTTTTTTAAAAACTGAATTGGTTTTTCATATTGATCAAACTGAGAACACGAATAAATAATTTGCTGATTATAAATCGAAAATGTATTTATCGAAACAAATTACATTCACTTCACAAATTACAGAAACTTCAATTTCGAAAACTTGCAGGGGGAGAAGGAATTGATTTCAATCTATTTAAAAAAAATAATCGATCGGAAAGTCTCTGAGCTCCCTCCCTTACCTTAGCATCAATAAACATGGCCGATAGTCGCGTTCGGTCTAGAAAGATTGGGCGCCGAGAATTTTTGGGTGCCGGGAACCTTGGGTGCCGAGCATTTTGGGCGCCAAGCATTTTGGGCACCGGGAACATTGGGCACCGGGCATAGGGGTGCGGGGAACACCCGGCCCAGTGTGCTCGGCGTCCAATGTTCCAAAATTTCAGGCTAAAATTGCGTTTTTGAAACTAAAAGTTTCAAAATTTTGACCGGACGCCTTTTGACATTTTTTCTTATCCGATGAACTATATATATATATATATATATATATATATATATATATATATATATATATATATATATATATATATATATATATATTATATATATATATATATATATATATATATATATATATATATATATATATATATAGAGTTATTGCAATAATTCTGTATTTTGTGTGTCTATGGCTGCGTATCTTTGATACCTGAAATGAGGAGCGCCGCAAGGCGCCCCTAATTTTTTGCAATCGGGGCATTTTATTAGGGCTCGACCGATGGCATTTTTTGGCCGATGGGCCGATGCCGATTGTTGGCCGATTGTTCAAAGATGGCCGATGGCCGATGGCCGATTATTTTCCTCCAAATGGCCGATTGCCGATGGCCGATGGCCGATGCCGTTGGCCGATGGCAAAAAAAAAAAAAAAAAATCAAACAGAAATAAATTGATAAGATTGTCAGGGATTTAAAGAATCATTGATTCATTTCACGTTACTTCCTTTTACGAATAAGGAATTGTAATCACAAAAAAAAAAAAAAAAAAAAAATCAGATTTCGACTCAAATTACTATTTTACGATCACCCAATTTCAACTTCACAAATTTTTTCGGCACATCTGTACATGCATATGTACCTAAGAACATATAGATGACCGAAATATCTATTTTGAACACCTCCTCAGTTAATTATAGCAAATTTTCTTGTGATGCCTTCATGCGCGTAAACTTGCGTCACTCAAAAACGTTATGAAATAGTAAGTTGAAAACTCACGTACGTAGTATGATCTAAAAGTTCGAGGACAAACTGTATACAACCTTTTCCTGAATAGTTCACATTACCGAAGCACATCTATCTACAAAATAGTCACCTTGAACGACTATGCACTTCTGCCAACGTTCGTATAGCTTTTAGAAACACTCCTGGAAGACATTTTTTGCAACCTCCTGTTAGATCTCTTGCGCTGCTGCTTTAACTTCATTGTGGGGAAGAAGGCGACTTCATGTTGAGGATGCACGGTTTGATTGGTCAATACTCTGATATGACAAACAAATAACATTCCGTTTCGTCGGACTTAGCTCCGTGTGACTTTTACCTGTTTCCAGCAAAAAAACATTTGCATGGACTCCGCTTTCTTCCGTCCGGACAAGATAAAGCTGCATCATAGAAGGTAGCGAAAAATTACTTCCAGGAGTGTTTCCAGAAGTTATATGAACACTGGCAGAAGTACATAGTCCCTCAAGGTGACCTTTTGAAGGTGGACGTGCTTCGGTAATGTGAACTATTCTGGGTAAGGTTTTATACAGCTTGTCCCCGAACTTTTGGATCGTACTACGTACAATCTGTATAGGTAGTAGTTATGCTTCCCCTTTTTTGACTGCTGTATGATGAAAGAGAAAGAACAACAAAAAAAAAAAAAAAAAAAGAAAGAAAAAGAAAGAAAGAAAAAAAAAGAAAGAAAAACAAAGAGAAGATACTGTTTAGTAACCAATTGATTTATTTATTTTTTTTTTTCAATTGAACATATAACTAAGATTATATGTTCAATTTATTATTATAAATACTGTAATAATAAATGGATTTATACATTAACCATAGTCAAAAAAAACATTAAATTATGTTGTTTAATCATTCAAAAAAAAAAAAAAATCTTTACTAATAATAAAGCTGAAAATTTCTGTGTCCGGATCTCTGTCTGTCAGGATCTCTGTGATGCGCATAGCGCCTAGACCGTTCGGTCGATTTTCATGAAATTTGCACAAAGTTAGTTTGTAGCATGGAGGTATGCACCTCGAAAATTTGATGTGGTTTCTTTTTCTATTCCAGTTTTAAGACCAAAATTATCATAAGATTGACGAGTAAATTACGAAATTATCATAACGTGGAACCGTAACATGGGCATAAGGCAATTGGCGAGAAAATTCACTATACATTATTTGTAAATATGCAGGCGAACCAAAAGATCTTTTAATTTTCTATTACGGGCAAAGCCGTGCGTATACCACTTAAGAATAAAACTAAGAAACCGTCAACAAATTACGCAATTAAAGTGGAAAGATTGTACGTAGACATTTTTCAGTCATCAAATTAAACAAAAAACGTAACAGATAAATTACAATATTAAATCATAATAGGAATATTTTTATGCTTATTTAAAATTTATGAATAGGAAAGTTTGCATCTTTCATAAAAGCTATAACAGTGACATAAATTTTGCTGAAAAAGAAATAGCCATGAAAAGAGCGACGTTCTTAAAACGCAGCTACAATAAACCAACTCAATAATTAAACTATGTTAATAACTGAATACATATACTACTTGATCTGATGTTTGTACACATAATATTGAACAATTTGATTGTTTAATCTTTTATGAAGCTTTACAAACAAGTTAAAATTAAATTTTTCGATTTAACAATAATTTTAAGAAATTTATAAAAATGCATTATAGAAAATCCTTGGAACTTTTCTATAAAAAACGAAAATAACTTATTCATTGATTTTATATAAATACATGAAAATAGTTACTTACAAGAAAAAAAAAATCGATCGCTATTAATGACGCAAAAAAAAGATGGCGCATTACGAAATATAGGTGAAACAAGTATGAGAAATACGCAAAATGACATTTCTTGACCAAAATAAATAATCGCTAAATATTTAAAAAATGCTTGAAACGACGAGGGTTAGGAGGGTCACCCTCTGATTTTGGAGTAACTCACACTTCGGCCCTAACCTCGGCCTTACTTTTTTAATACAGAACCACTACCACCAACGCCTCGGAAGAGTTTCTGAATCTACTTCAGCACTTCCAAAGAAAAAATTCAAAAAGTCCCTTTGATTTCCGAATTATGTTACCATTCAAAACGTCTTTAATCAATTTATTACATTATGGGCCAGTGCCAATAATGTTTAAGACCAAAAAAATTTAGAACAGGATAAAACCAGTTCGAAGGGTAAGAAAATCTAAGAACATTAATAGGAAAAATAAATTACGGGCGAGCTGAGTTCGGGAAGGGGGGTGTAGGGGGGTTTAAGGGGGGAAAACGGTTTATCACGATTTCCGGAAAAACTAAGGGTCCTATCGAAAAAAACTAAATTGCAAAGTTGTTGGTAATAAAAAGATCTACAACTTTTGCATTTGCACTTTTTTTCTATAACCTCAAAATATATGCGAAAAATTAAAAAAACCGACTTTTTGGTTTTTTATTTTTATCTCCCACAAAAAAAAATTTTTTTTCACTAAATTAAATGAAAAGTTACCTTATTATGTCCCAAATACACTGTAATTTTTTGGATTTAAAATATTTATTTTTTCTCCTTATTTTGGTTCAGTAGTAAAAAAGCATCAGAATTTTCAATCAAAAATTCTCACGTCAAAATATCTGTTTTTTTTTTAAAAATCGGAGCAAGTTTTTTTCGTTGAAATCTCTACTTTTTGATGGTATAAAAAAACAATATACAATACTATGGAAACTTTTTGCGAAAAATGAAGAAAATCAAAAAAACTCGAATTTGAAAAAAAAAAAAATCATCACTATGTAAAATTTTAAGCTATTTATTAAATTAACAGCAAACACAGTAATTAACAGCAAACACAATTGGAAAACTGATTATTTTTCATAATGTTCAAGGTTACACAGTTCGAAATTGCGGAAATTACTCATTTATCCCATCCTACAGTGTAGCTTGCTATTCGTAACTCCAAAAAACTATAGGGGGCACTGCAGTCACCGTCTAATGGTGGATGAGAAGGGTATAAAACAAATGCATGCTGTAGCTTGATTTTTAATTATTTTAATATATTTTTATTTTCAGTTTGTGACAATGTAACATGGAAAATTTCATTTTTCGAGTAATTAAAGTGTACATTTTAATAAGGAGCTTAAAAATTTTACATAGTTATGACTTTTTTTTTTTTTTTCAAATTCGAGTTTTTTGATTTTTTTCATTTTTTGCGAAAAATTTCTATAGTATTGTATATTGTTTTTTATACCATCAAAAAATAGAGATTCCAACGAAAAAAACTTGCTCCCATTTTTTAAAAAAATCAGATATTTTGACGTGAGATTTTTTGATTGAAAATTCTGATGATTTTTTACTACTGAATCAAAATAAGGAGAAAAAATAAATACTTTAAATCCAAAAAATTACAGTGTATTTGGGACATAATAAGGTAACTTTTCATTAAATTTAGTGAAAAAAATTTTTTTTTGTGGGAGATAAAAATAAAAAACCAAAAAGTCGGTTTTTTTAATTTTTCGCATATATTTTGAGGTTGTAGAAAAAAAGTGCAAATGCAAAAGTTGTAGATCCTTTTATTACCAACAGCTTTGCAATTTAGTTTTTTTCAATAGGACTCTTAGTTTTTCCGGAAATCATGATAAACCGTTTTCCCCCCCTTAAACCCCCCTACACCCCCCTTCCCGAACTCAGCTCGCCCGTAATTTATTTTTCCTATTAATGTTATTAGATTTTCTTACCTTTCTAACTGGTTTTATCCTGTTCTAAATTTTTTCGACTTTTTACCATTTTCAAAGCTATTGGCACTGGTCTATTAGTGCTCTAAATTCTTTCTAAACAATAGATATAGTTTGGAAAAAAAAAATCTCTAATTTTATGAATGGTGTTAGTTTTAAACAACTCAGAAGTACAAGTAGATTTTAATTTCCGAAATTGTGGGAGTGGGAGGAGGGGCACGCAAGTGTTCCCTGAAAGTCAAAAAATAGTCGTAAAAAGTAAAGTTCAAAATAATCATAAACAGTGAGCAGAAAAACCTTTTCAAAACTTGCACCCGAGTTTGTTTTGACGTGGAGTGGCTGATTATAGCAAATGTTGCAATTGCGCGAGAGGCCCCATAACCATAGGGGCACCGTAGGAGTTACAAAAGTGCTTTTGATAAATGTTTTACAACTTCTTTGATAGAGAAATAGGGCCCCAAAATGTATTTCGATGGGCCCCAAACTTGTAACTCCTCCGAAGGGATACAGAAAAGACTGCATTACTGTGATTCATATTACAAATATCGAAAAATTAAAAATTACCGTCGGTTCAACGGGAATCTAACAAAATGATACTAAAACCGGTTTCGCCATCTCATGTTTGTTTCCATGGTCTCCAATTCGGCAATTTATTACCAAATGATCGTCAGAGACGCTATATTAGTTTTGCATTGAAATAATTAATTAACAGCCACAAAAAAATGAATAAACAGGCTTTTCAGAATACCCGATCGAAAACAAAAAGGGAAGTGCTCAACTGGAACGTACGCACACCCCACATGCGAAATTTTATCCTTCTACAGCTTACCATTTTTGAGTTATGACATGAGAGATACATACGTACATCCAGCTGCAAGAAACAACGCAATAATTAACTTGTTTGGTACCTGAATGCAGTATTAAAAACTCTTTCAGGGGTAACTAAAATAGAAATTCATACTGAAATTTAAGTAAACAATTTTATACAAAAACAGTAACTCCCTTTACTTTGTATTAAAAAGTAGAATAGGAAAGGTCCTTTTTTTCAAAAACATCGGCCAATTCCATCGGCTTTTCGATGTTTTTTAAGGCCGATGGGCCGATGTTTCCTGCAAGTTAGCATCGGCCGCGGATGCCGATGCCGATGGCTAAATTGTTGAACCATCGGCGCCGATGCATCGGCCTGGCCGATGCATCGGTCGAGTCCTACATTTTATACGAAGAGGGGCGCAGCAAAGCGCCCCTCATTTCGTGTGAATGTCGTCGTGCTCGTCGAAACGAGAGGCGCCATGCAGCGCCCCCTCATTTCGTCGCGTCCGGGGCGATTGCCCCGCTCGTCCCCCTTTGGCACGGCCCTGGCTCCACCCCCCTTGGAGGAATTCTCGCCAAAAACCAAAGGGCACATGTTCACATAGCGGCACATATGTGCATCAAATTTCGTTCGATTTCATGCGGTAGTTTTTGCTTTAGAGCGGCCACAAAAAACTGGTCACGCACACGCACACACTCACACACAAACACACACACATATACACACAGAGAGAGACATTTTCCGAAAATGGTCGAAATGGACTCAGCACACCTCAAAACGTTCAAATCCTTCGAAATTCGAAAATTTGCACGAATCCAATACTTTCTTCTATATATTAGATATAGAGGAAAGTAAAAATGGTCGAAATGAACTCACCATACCTCAAAACATTCGAATCCGTCAAAATTCGAAAATTTGCACGCGAATCCAATATTTTCTTCTACATATTAAATATATAGAAGAAAGTAAAAGTAATAATAAAGAGTCAATTTAACTGCATACAAATTACAGGCTACATCATGGCTTCGATACAGCAGGGAGAGTTCCTGTCTCATATTTTCTGTTGCCTTACGTGTTATTTATTGTATGTTAAGTGTAAATGTAGTGAGTGATAATGAACTAACTTTTCGATGCCGGCAGATTATTCAGGCTGGGCCAAAACATTCATCCATCGGGCTACCTGCCGAACGCTCTGCCGATTGAGCCACTAAGCTCAGTCGGTGATATACATATAGTGCAAGTTGAACATATAAATGTAACCAAAAAATTCAATCCAGTGCTTTTAAACAGGATTTTTTTTACAGAAAAAAAAAATATTAATTTGAATTTTTTGCATCTTGAATTCAAATTATGTTTTTCGCAATCACGAGCATGTGTGCGTATGAATGCGCGTGTGTTTGTGTAGGCGCCTGTGTGTGGGTGCGTGTGTGTATGTATGCATGTGTGTGAGTGTTGTGTATGCAGTGTTGTGTGTGTACGCGCGTGTGCGTGTGTGTGTAGGCGTTCGTGTGTGTGTGTGTGTGTATGTAGGCATATGTGTTTGTGTCTGTGTGCAGGTATGAGTGTGTGTATGTGTGTGTGTGTGTGTATGAGTGTGTGTTTGTGTCTGTGCGCGGGCATGAGTTTGTATATGTGTGTGTCTGTGCGCGGGCATGAGTTTGTATATGTGTGTGTCTATGCGTGTGTGTGAGATATGGACGCAACCTGGAGACGGTTTTCGCAAGAGGAGCAGATTGCGAAATCTGCTCCTCTGTTGATCATGCCCCCCCCCCAAAAAAAAAATTCAGACCGTGGGTCTATTTTTCGTCATTACCCTGTACGATAAGCTTTAAAATGAGGGGTAAGTCATTGAAATTGATCAAGAAATGAGGAAGATCTCGCGTAGCGACAAAAAAACATGCTACAGAAATAACATATAAGATGTGTCTTAAATAAATGCAGGAGCTTCTCCCACAGAAAGTTAAAGGATTTGTAGTATTGAAAATGTATTTTTGACGGTCTTTGGTATTGTTAGAGGGTACAGGTTTGAGGGAGCTCCCCCGTCCATTTTTCGAAACTGCAATTGTAAAACCGCAATTGTTATATCTCTAATTATTTTAATAAAAGGACGGTTCGGAAACCAGCCAATGAAATTTTTTTAAATTGTATCTCTAAAACCGCAGTTTTAGAACATTTTCGAGTATATTAAGAGGATGAGAGATTTAAGGGTCTAACCCTGGAAATTTTCTTTAATTTGTAGCTTTAAAATGCAGTTTACACCATTTTTGGTTTATGTAAAGGGGAGGGGTGGAATTCAGGTGCCCCGGTCCTTTTTTTGAAATTGAATCTTTTAAAATGCAATTGTTGTGTGTGAAAATCACCTATTATGCTGTGGAGGGCGGAGTTTGGGAGCCCTCCCCCCAAATTTTTTGAAATTATAGCTGCTAAAACGCAATTTTAGACGATCAATGGTAATGTTAGGGAAAAGAGAGATTCGGGGCCGATCCTCGGGAGTTTTTGAAATTGAAATATTCAGAACACGATTGTAAAACCATCTTTGGTAAAGTTTAGAAGACCGACAATCTTTCCCAATTGAAGTTCCAGGATTTCCGGATTTCTTCCAGAATGTCATTGTCATTGTTGACTCAACAAGGGACGTTGCCTGTATGATAGTTGACAGTTGAGGCTTGCCAGTGGCGGCGCGAGAGCAAAAGTAAACGTCGGCGATGCAGTTTTGCAAGGCCCTTTTAATCATAAAATATTGTGAGACAAATAATTGAATTCATAGAATTAGTTTTTGTACTAACTATTGGCACTTAGGGTTCCCAATTCACTTAATTGCTGGGACAAAAACATTTCGTGATTAGTAGCACAGTCAAAAAGAAGTTTTTTTCGTGGTGGGGGGAGGAGCCGGCACTTTGACTGTGGAAAAAATTACCTGATAGAAAGGGGGGTCTGGGGGTTCTCCCTCGGAAAGATTTCGAAATTTGTAGTTTTAAAACGCCATTTCGGGCTTTCTTTGCTGATGTTAAGGTAAAAAAGGTACAGGGGGTCTCGGTGGAAATTTCTAGAAATTGAAGCCTTAAAAATGCAATTATAGGCCATGTTTATTGACTTTAGGGTCAGAGACTGCCACAGATCGATTCTTTAAAAAAAAAAAAAGAAAAAAAAAGTCAAAATCAATTTCCTGCAAATTCTCGAAATTGAAGTTTCAAAAATGGAATTTTAGACAAACTTTGAAGATTTTACCGGAAGGAAGGGAGATCCCTCGAAAATTTTTGAAAATTATGGTCCTAAAAACTTAGGAATATTTTATATTCAGGAGCCATTCCACTTGAACTTTCTGTTAATGAAGTTTAAAAAGCCTAATTGCTTATGATATAAAAGAAAGGCGATATGGGGACCCTTGCCCGAATATTTTCTGAAATTCAATCCTTAAAAATGCGATTGTATTGCCATATTTTGTAATATTACTCTCGGTGATTTTTGAAATTCAAGCTAAAAAAACGCAATTTTAAGCGATTTTCGACGTTGTTGAGCATTTGGGAGCTTTAAGCTGGAAATATCGCGAAGTTTAAGATCTGGAAACAAAATTTCAGTTGCTCCATAATGCTTTCGGTGTGTGTGTGTGTGTGTGTGTGTGTGTGTGTGTGTGTGTTTGTGTGTGTGTGTGTGTGGAGGGGGAAGAGTTCGGAGGAGCAGCATTTTGGATATTTTCTTACTTTTAGATGAACTTAGGAAACAAAAGAAAAAGAAAAGAACTGAAAAGAGAAAAAAGAAAGGGGGGGGGATAGAGTTAGCTGATCAATTAGCTGTTGCCAATGAATATTTTTAATTCAGGCCCCGACAGAATTGGGCCAAACATTTTGCTAAGGCTGACTCTGTGCAGTCTCTCCTGCACGCACTATTTTGATTACTTTTGGGTCTGTTATATTTAATGAGAGCTTCAATCGAAAACATGGAAATATCTTAAAACTTCTGAGAATTTTGCGAGGCCCTATCTGCGCGAGGCCGTCGGCAGTTGCCGACGTCGCCGACGCCTAGCGCCGCCACTGAGGCTTGCCTTGGGGCCCTTCTTCGCCTTCGGTAATTTTTGGGGGCGCTCCAACCGAAAGTTTTTTGAAATTGGAGGCGTAAAAACGAAAGTTTAGATGATCTTTGGCGAGATTGGAAGGGAGGGGTGGGGACATCTTGATTTTTTCGAGTTGAAGTCCAAAAAACAAATTTTTGAGGTTTTTTTTTTTTTTTTTTTTTTCAATTTTTATTTTTTTTTTATTTTAATAGCGTATAGAACTTTGAAAATTTCCCCGCTGGCTACGACCTTGCTCTAACGTCATAGAGACCGCTTGAACCTCCTATGGTGACAATTTACCATGAAATTAAATTTTTAACAATTATGGACTTTACATTTTCATTAAAAAAAACGTAGCATTTAATTTTATAGAAAAAAATCCCGATTGTGAATCCGACATTCATGGTAATAGCCAAGATTTCCGTTTTAAGGAGGGGCAAGCATAGGCACAACAAGATAGTGGTTTTTAGTTACCACCCCTCCTCCCCCTACTACCGACCTCGGAAATTGCTTGAAATGATAGTCCTCCTCAGGTCCAGATCTATAAATTTTGGGCTCCCTTGCAACAAAATCTGTAGTGCCCTGCCACAGAGGCCAGCA